>NW_006922253.1:3556-4091 GCF_000298275.1 Orycteropus afer afer | reverse complement strand
GCCACTCCTCGGAAGGAAGATGGGGCAATCTACTTCCGTAGTGATACTGCCTCGAAAACCCAAGGAGGGGTCACTATGAGTCAGGTGTGACTCGATGGTACATAACAACAACAACAATAAGAACTTAAAACAGAAACAGCTGCCGGCTGCTGAGGCTGACAAACCCAAGGTCAATAAGTGAAATGGCACAGACCCAAGACTATCAAGAAACACTGTAGGCCACTAGTTCAAGTCCAGAAACTGTCTCAAGCTTGGCAAGCAATCATGGCAGGCTATTGAACAAAGATTTGGCTATATGCACGGTCCAAGCTTGCCAAAAAGCTAGAGACCTTTTTCAAAATTTCTTCTTATATACTGGAAACAGACCACATCTCAAAGGCAGCTACACAGCTGCACACTGCAGATTCCACCATGAAGCTGATTACCAGTCTCATCGTGGGGAATAACTACATCCAGGTGCCAAACCACCCAAAACCAGGCCCAGTCAAGTTGACACACAACTTAACTCTCCACAGCCAAGGAGACCAAGAAGAGG
>NW_006922253.1:0-1551 GCF_000298275.1 Orycteropus afer afer | reverse complement strand
AAATGCAGAATGAATTTCAAATTCTCATGGACTCTAGAATTTCTGAAGCCATAGGGGCTTGATGAATCCCTGAAACTAATTCAGATAATAGTTGTATATCAGTAAAAAGCTGAATTGGCAAAAGTTGTTTGATGGACATATTTAGAGAAATGATTTAAAAAGAAAAGAAAAGAGTAGCTGTTGAAGCTGCTTATATAAAACCAAACACCTGTTGGGATATGGACCTTGATTTAGATATTTAAGGTTATGATTTCATGGGACATCACAGTTGATTGACCTAATAATGTGTTGAGTACTACTGTTCTACCTCCTTCAGTTTGTTGCATAGTAAGTTCCTAGGGTCATAAAAGATTGCAAACTACCTTTCAAGGCACAGCAATTAGTCTCTATTCACCTAGGGCAACAAAGGAAGAAGGACTAGGAGGAGGATATAGAATATGTGGCTAATTGCCTCCATGAACAACTTCCTCCTTTGCCAGGAGACCAGAAGGACTAGATGGCAACTGACGGTCATTACTTACCATTTTGACCAAAGTTTCCATAGAAGAATCCTAATCAACAGGAGAAAAACACAGAACTGAATTTCAAATTCCCATGAACTCTAGGCGTTTTGAAGTCATGGAGGGTTGATGAACCCCAGAAATTCTTGCCCTGAGATAAACTTTCAAACTTAAAACAAAAGTATACCCTAAAGTCTTCTTAAAACTGAACAATAATTTAGTTTAACAAGTAAAAAAATGTCTGCCTTGAGCATTATGCTTTTTAAGAACATCTGTATGGGGTCAAATTCACAACAAAAACTAGAAAGATAAGACAAGAACCTAGAGGACAGAGAGTTTATGTTAAGGAAAGAACAACTCAGAAGAGAAGGGTGAGAATGATTGCCCAACTTGAAGAATGTAACCAATGTCACTAAAATGTAAATGTAGAAACTGTTGAATTGGTGTATATTTTGCTGTGTACATTCTTAACACCAACAAAATAAATTAAGTCTAAGCCAAAACAAAAATGACAAATAGCCCATTTGAAAAATGAACAAAAGACCTGAATAAACATTACTTCAAAGAAGATATACGATTGGTCAACAAGCACATCAAAAGGTGCTCAACATCATTAATGACTAGGGAAATACAAAGTAAAACCACTTCACACCCACTAAAATGGGAATTATTGGGAAAAACAGAAATAACAAGTACGGGTGAGGATGAAGAACAATTGGAACCTTTGCTGTTCTGGTCACCTGGTGCCAATTTGACAGGAATATACCCACAAATAGAATAGTTTGAACAAACAGGACTCTATTCTCCTACAGTGGGAGGGTAGAACACCAAGTTTAAAGTGATGAGTTCTAGGGGCTGGGTGAAAGCTCCTTGACCTTGGGCTTCAGCTCTGCCCTAGTAGATTCCACCATGGAATTGATTGCCAATCTCACCATAGGGAATAACCCCCTCCAGGTGCCCAGCCATTCAACCAGACCCAGCCAAGTTGACAACATAACCATAACTATCAGACTTGCACATACTGGTTGGGGTGCAAAATAATGCATATTTT
>NW_006922252.1:1215611-1218431 GCF_000298275.1 Orycteropus afer afer | reverse complement strand
AAGTCAATTCATAGCAACTTCCATTTGGTTTCTGAGGTGCTAAATCTTTATGGAAGTAGATTGCTTGGTCAAATGCCTTAGGCACCTCATCACCAAAGATACAGCTGCCTGCTGCTGTCAATGGCAGTTGTATCTCTTAATTTCACATAGACTTTTGTATAACATGGTCCATTAAATATCTAAAGTTTTAGATACAGACATGATATTGGATTCTCTGATTTATTTGTATATAATCCTAAGTAGCAGTTTGCAAAATAAGCACTTTACTTGTGTGTGTAGTGCCTAAGGCATTTGTCTGCTAATCAGAAAGCCAGTGGTTCAAACCCACCAGCCACTGCTCAAAAGGAAGACTGGGCAATCCACTTCCATAGATTTACTGCCTCTGTAACCTAAGGAGGGGCCACTGTGAGGCAGAATCAGCTTCATGGCAGTGAATTTGTTTTGGTTTGATTTATGTTCTCTGATGCTTATGTGTTGATTAGTTTTCTGGTAAACAGAAGACCCTGTCCTGTTTGGGCAGGTATAAGTGTAACCTATACAACAGGAATGAAAATTCATTATGGTATAGATCATTCATTCAATATAGAATGTTCTATAGGATCAGTTAAGTCTTAAGAATGAGGGGAAGTTCACCAGGAAATAGGCAGTCTAAAAGTTACATGTTCCTATTCCTAAGCATAGTGGCTAAGGCACTTGACTGCTGACCAGAAGGATGGCGGTTCAAACCCACCAGCCATTCCTCAGAAGGAAGATGGGGCAATCTACTTCCGTAGTGATACTGCCTCGGAAACCCAAGGAGGGGTCGCTATGAGTTGGGTCCAACTCAGCGGCACATAACAACAACAAACAACAAACACATAAGGAAATTGTAAAGCTAGTTTTATTGTGACAACATAACCAGAATGAAGAGCTTGTAGAGAGAAAATTTTCACAGGCAAAAGATATTTTGGAGAACATAGTTTTCTTTCTCATTGCATAAATCTGAAGAGTTGCTATTAAGAATAGCAGCAGCTAAAAGTAAATACATAAATTTGATTAATTGTTTCTTTTTAACATATATTCTTCTATGCAAAATAAATGTGAGACAGCACTGCATAGTTGCAGGAAGGTAAAGAAAGAATTCAAAATCTGAAGGTGAACACTGAGATACTGACTAGCACCAGAATACATGACAAGTATAAATGAATATGTTGATAATTCCACACTGAGTTTGGATTGGCATGACTAGAGGATATATTCTTTATATGATATTTATTATACAGCTAACACTTCATATGCACTATTCATTAACCTGTACATATTTTCATTAACAATTATGAAATAAAAAGAGCCTGAACATATCTATTTTACCCCAGGATTACAGGATAAGTGGAACAGTTAAGAGCAAAGATTGCAGTTGTAAAATCAATAAAATATTTATAATAATTCATTGGAAGATAATTATATACATTTACTTTTCTAATAACCCTGTGCTAAAGATACAAATTTCCCTAATTTGCGTTTGATGAACTTGCTAAAATACTCAATCAAGATCATATTACTGAAATACGAATGCTAGAATTTGAGCTATTGAAGAAAGATTCATTAATAACTTATGATATGCAGATGGCACAGCCTTGCTTGCTGAAGATAAAGATTTGAAGTCCTTACTGATGACAGACAAAAACTACAGACATCCAATGTATATTATACCTGAACAAGAAAAATCTTCACAACTGGACCAATAAATAACATATTTTTCCTTTGCATACCTGTAAATAAGTAGCTCTCATGGCACAATGCCTAAGACATTTGGCTGCTAATAGAAGGTTGGCAGTTCAAAACCAATCTGCCTGTCCATGGAAGGAAGATGGGGCAATATGCTTTAGTAAAAATTTACCACCTTGGAAACCCAGTGGGGTTACTAAGAATCAGAATCAACTTGACATATTAAAAAATGAAGAAGAAATTTGTCAACAATGCAACAATTAACTTCCATGGAAGCAACAGTAAAAAAAAAAAAAAAAAAAAAAAAATCAAAGAAATAATTTAGAAAAGTTTTATTGAATTTCAATTAAACTGTTTTATTCATACATTCTTAGATAGACATATTACCAGACACATCCCAGCCAATTTCTACACATTGCCTTAAATAGAGAAGCAGTAACAGTGTCCTCAGTAGTGATTGCAGATAATTCTAACTTGGTTCTAACTGTATTCTGATCAGGATTATAAAATTTTTTGTTTAGATGGGTAATAAACTGATCATGTTTCTCCAAGATCTTAAGCTACTCATTAGGGCAATGATATAAAAAAGGCCATGGTCAAAATGCCATTTAGATTTTGAGATATTTTTTTTTCACAGTGGCTGCTTTAACATCTCCAGGTGAGATGCGCTCATGAACATGACTGTCATCTTCATTACCTAGACTTTGTAATCTACTAATTCACTTATTTCTGTTTAAAATTCATGAATATTTTTGCAGTGATTTAATATAAATTAAAGTGACCGAATTGTATGTACCACATTTTCTTTATCCATTCATCTATTAATGGACACTTAAGTTGTTTCCACCTTTTTGCTGTTGTGAATAGTGCTGTAATGATCATACGTGTACACATGTCTCTGTCCCTACTTTTACTTCCATAGCATATATACTTAGGATTGGAATTGCTGGTTCATATGAAAGGTCTATTTTTAATGGTTTGAGGGATTGTCATGATGTTTTTCATAGTGGTTGTACCATTTTACATTCCCACAAGCAATGGTAATCATTAGTCTATATGTTTATCTACTCTTGTAACATATAATCACCAGGATTTTTTATTTTCTGTGTCTTT
>NW_006922252.1:1213557-1215256 GCF_000298275.1 Orycteropus afer afer | reverse complement strand
GATTTTGTTTTCTTTTTCTTTTTTCTGCTTTTTAGTTTGCTTGCTTTTGTCTGTTTTAAAACTACTACTATTATTAATAATTTTGTCCTTTTTACTATTATTCTTTATTCTTCCCTTCCCAGGTCCTAGTTTTCAGCTTTTTCTCTTTTCCCTGTTCTTGGTTACATTTTTTTTTTTCTTTCTTCTTTTTGTTCATGGTTAACCTCATTCCTTGTTTTTCTTTTTGAATTTTTTCCATTTTTTCTTCTTCATTATTTTCTTTCTCTGCCTTTTTTCTCTTATTGCTCTATCCCAAGATATTGCAGGTTTTCTTTTTTTTTTTTTTTCCCTCCTGCTGACCTTCTTCTTTGTCTGGAGGGTGCAGCCATTTTGATTGATTACTAGTGGTGGCCATTTTGGATATTTAAAGTCACTGAGGGTGCAGCCATTTTGAATGTTTACAAGAGGAAACCATTTTGGAGTTTAAAGTGATAGCATTCTCATTTGGATCCCAGGGACCTAAGAACAGCAGCAAGGTGGAAGTAGGGAAAGGACAGAAAAGGCAAAGGGGACCAGAACAGATCAAGGAGTCAGCTGCAGGGACCCAGGTGAGGAGAGGGAACCCAGGCCATGCCCCACAAGCAGTGAGGCAGGAAGGCAGGGAGAGTATGGTAAAGGCATAGGGGATAGGAACAGATTGAGGAGTCAGTCACAGGGACCCAGGTGAGCAGGGGGAACACAGGCCACCTACCACAAGCAGTGAGGTGGGAGGCAGGGAAAGGACAGAAAAGGCAAAGGAGACTGGAACAGATTGAGGAGTTAGCCGCAAGGATCCAGGTAAGGGTGGTTGGAGGGGTTTCCAACAGCTAATGGAGACAAACATGTCTGTTGATTTGTCCTACTATGGTGATGTGTTGCTGTGAGTCTTGAGGCTGTGCCACTGGTGTCTCAAACACAGTAGGGTATACCTGTTGCACAGTTAACAGCCTGGCTTGCAGACTGAGAAAGATTAGGAAGGAGGAGGCCATCCACTTCTCAAAGAATTGGCCAGGGAAAACCTATGTTAAGCAAAGAAACACTGTCTGATACATTACTGCTCAAATTTATGAATAGTCCAGAAACATTGTCCAATACAGAGGAGGAAGATGAGTCACTTACCTTAGAAGCCTCTCAAAGTAGGACTGGTCAAGAGCTGCATTATCAGAGTAAAATCAGCCTTACTCATATGGATAAGGTAAAGCTTTTGAGACCTCCATTTACTGAAGTGGCAAAACTCAAATTGAGGAGAAACAGCAGCAAACATCCATTAATAATCAGAGCATGGAATGTGTGAAGTATGAATCTAGGAAAATTGGAAGTTGTCAAAAATAAAATTTAACACATAAAGATAGATAGGCTAGGCATTAGTGAGCTGAAATGGACTGGTTTTAGCCATTTTGAATCAGACAACCATATGATCTACTATGCTGGGAACGATAGTTTAAAGAGGAATGGTGTGCCATTCATCATCACAAAGGATGTTTCAAGATCTGTCCTTAAGTACAATGCTGTCAGTGATAGGATAATATCTATACGCCTACAAGGAAGACCCATTAATATGAATATTATTCAAATTTATGCCCCACCCACCAAAGCCAAAGATGAGGAAATTGAAGATTTTTATCAACTTCTGCAGTCTGAAATTGACCGAACATGCAATCAGGATGTGTTGATTATCACT
>NW_006922252.1:1209096-1210318 GCF_000298275.1 Orycteropus afer afer | reverse complement strand
AAAGCTTTTGGGACCTCCATTTGCTGATGTGGCACAACTCAAAATGGGAAGAAACAGATGCAAACGTCTATTAGTAATTGGAACATGAAATGTATGAAATATGAATCTAGGAAAACTGAAATTTGTCAAAAACGAAATGGAAAACATAAAGATCAATATCTTAGTCATTACTGAGATGAAATGGCCTGGTTTTGGCCATTTTGAAAGAGAAAATCATATGGTTTACTATTGTGGGAATGACAAATTGAAGAGGAATGGTGTCACATTTGTCATCAAAAAGAATGTTTCGTGATCTATCCTGAAATACAACATTATTAGTGGTAGTATAATACCCTTACACTTACAATGAAGACCCATTAATACTACTACTATTCAAAGTTACTCATCAATTACTAATGACAAAGATGAAGAAATTAAAGACTTTTACCAACTTCTGCAGTCTGAAATTGACCAAACATGCAATCAAGATGTCCTGATTATTATTGGTGATTGGAAAGCAAAACTTTGAAACAGAAGAATCATCATTAGTTGGAATATATAGCTTTGGAGATAGAAGTGATGCTGATAGTGCGTAATAGAATTTTGCAAAATCAATGATATATTCATTGCAAATACATTTTTTTTTTCAACAACATGAACAGTAATTATACACATGGCACTTAACAGATGGAATATACTGTAATCAGATTGGTTACATCTGTGGAAAGAGATGATGGAGAGGCTCAATATCTTTAGCCAAAATAAGGGCAAGAGCTGACGGTGGGACAGACCATCAATTGTTCATGCAAAAGTTGATGTTAAAGCTGAAGAAAGTTAAAACAAGTCCATGAGAGCCAAAATATAACCTTCATTATATCATACATGAATTTAAAAACCATCTAAAGAATAAACTTCACACATTAACCACCAATGACTGAAAACCAGATGGGTTGTGTGATGAAATGAACAACATCATACTAGAAGAAATAATAACGTCATCAGAGTGGGAAGATGGCATCATCCCTATAACCCACATATGTGTCCCCTCTAGCCATACAATTCCTGAATAACTAGGTAAAGCAGATAGAAATAATTGATCTTGGAGTTATGAGCAACTAAGAAGATAAAGTATCAGATCTAGTGAAGGTGGAAAAAAAGAACAGATTGAACACCTGGGGAAAATAAGCAAATCTGCTTAGCTGGCAGAGACAGAGAGATGGAGAAAGAGAGGACTCATTAGAAA
>NW_006922252.1:1205544-1208155 GCF_000298275.1 Orycteropus afer afer | reverse complement strand
AAAAAACCGGGACAAGACAATAGAAATAAAAGCCCAGGCTAAAGAATTATCTATCATGGAAGAAGAGCAAGCAGTAGCACTACCTGAGAAGGAATTCAGAAGGTGTGTGTATGTGTGTGTGTGTGTGTGTGTGTGTGTATACAAGAGCTCAAGAGAACCACAGACATCACCAATGAGAAGACAGACAGTACCCTACAAGGTTTCAGGGAACCCTTCAAGAACAAAATAACAAAATAAATACACAATTAGAACTCACACAAAAACAGCAATTAGAGATCCAGAAGATGAACACTAAAATTATAGAGACTGACAACACAGTAGTAGGACAAAAGAGAAGACTAGAACTGGCTGAAAAATACATTTCTCAACTAGAAGACAAATCCCTTGATGCCAGCCTATATGAAGAAAAATCAGAAGAAAGATTTAAAATAAATTAAGGTAATCTAAGAGTTATATGGAATGACATGAAAATAAACAACATACACTTCATTGGAATACCAGAACAAGAGGAGGAAAAAAAAAATCCTCTGAGAAAATTGTGGAAGACTTGCTAACAGAAAAATTTCCTCATATTATGAAGGAAGAAAATATATCTGTCAAAGACGTTCAATGAACCCCATACAGAATAGATCCCAAGAGAAACCCACAAAGATGTATCATGACCAAACTTTCCAAAACCAAAGACAAAGAAAGAATCTTGGGAGCAGCTCAGGAAAAAAAAAAAAAAAAAGTATCAATCCCCCTAAGCAAACTCAGAAAGAAGAAAAACACATCAGCTTAGTAAGTACAAAACAAACAATATTCAAGAAAAGGGAAGGAATACCTGATTAAAAATAAAAAAATGAACTCAGCACAGAAAAATATTTGGAACAAGGAAATTATCAACCACACAACAAAAAACACGATAGAATGAAAGCAATAAATTCATATCTATCACTTATTACACTCCATGTGAATGGAGTAAATGCACAAGTCAAGAGAAAGAGAGTGGCAGATTGGATAAGAAAAGAATACTCATTGATATGCTGCCTACAAGAGACCCACCTTAGACACAAAGATATACACACATTAAAAATTA
Organism: Orycteropus afer afer; assembly: GCF_000298275.1. Lineage (NCBI taxonomy): Eukaryota > Metazoa > Chordata > Mammalia > Tubulidentata > Orycteropodidae > Orycteropus > Orycteropus afer. The sequence goes on along the minus strand of NW_006922252.1, from coordinate 1,207,077 downwards.
AGGGATGAAAAAAAATATACCAAGCTAATGGCAACCAAAAAAGAGCAAGAGTGGAAATATTAATTGCTGATAAAATAGACTTCAAGGTGAAAAATAGCATAAGGGACAAGAAGGACATTATATGATGCTAAAGGGATCAATTTACCAAGAAGGCCTCACCATAATTAATATCAATGCACCCAACAAAAAAGATACAGAACTCTACAACACAATCAACCAACTTGCACTAATAGATATACACAGAGCAATCCCCCCAACAAAATCACAATACATATTCTTTCTCAGTGCACATGGATCATTCTCCAGAATAGACCATATATTATGACACACAAAAAAAGCCTCAATAAATTAAAAAACATTGAAATACTCCAAAGCATCTTCTGAGATCACAATGTTATACATTTAGAAATCAATAATAGAAAGATCAAGGGAAAAAAATTCAAATATATTAAAACTGAATACTGCACTGTTCAAAAACTACTGGATAACAGAAGAAATAAAAGAATTCCAATAAACAAACTACAATGAAGCTACAACTTACCAAAACATTTGGGACATAGCAAAAGCAATTGTTGTTGTTGTTGTTATGTGCTGTCAAGTTGGAACTGACTCACAGCGACTCCTCTTTGGTTTTCAAAGGCAGTATCACTATGGAAGTACATTGCCCAACCTTCCTTCCGAGGAGTGGCTGGTGGGTTTGAACCACCAGCCTTCTGGTTAGCAGTCAAGTGCCTTAGGCACTACATGATCAGAGCTCCTAGGGAAATTAGTACTGAGAGTTAAATTTATAGTAATAAAGGCAGACATCAAAAAAGAGGAAAGAATATAGTCAATATTCTAACTCAACAGCTCCAACAATTAGAAAAAAAACAAAAAAAATAAACCTACTGTATCCAGAAGTAAGGCAATAATAAACATCAGGGTAGGGGGAAAAAAAAAATGAGCCAGAAAACAAAATAAAAATAAAGAAAATCAACAAAGCAAGAAGCTGGTTCTTCAAAAAGATTAACAAAATTGACAACCACTGGCAAATTTAATAAAACAAAAGAATGATAAGAGGGAAATAACATGAATAGTAAATGAAAAGGGTGACATCACAACAGAACCAATTGAAATAAAAAGGATAATAACAGAATATTATGAACAACTCAACTCCAACAGGTTCTAGAAACTAGAAGAGATGGGCAAGTTTCTAGAAACACAGGACCTACCTGAACTATTCCAGTCAGAGATAGATTACTTGCACAGACCCAGAGCAAAAGAAGGAATTGAGCAGGTCATAAAAATTCACACAAGAAAAAGTCCTGGCCCAGATGGTTTCACTGGAGAAGTTTACCAAACATTTGGAGAAGATTTGACATCTATACTACTCAAACTACTCCAGAACATAGAAAAAGATGGAATACTCCCAAATTGTTTCTATGAAGCAAGCATAACACTGATACCAAAACCAAAGAAAGACATTTCTAAAATGAAAACTACAGACCAATATCCCTCATGAATATAGACCCACAAATCTTCAACAAAATCCTA
>NW_006922252.1:1203831-1205125 GCF_000298275.1 Orycteropus afer afer | reverse complement strand
AAAGGCATCCAAATTTGGAAAGATGAAGTAAATCTCTGTCTGTTTGCAGATGACATGATCCTTTACACAGAAAATCCAAGAGACTCAGCAAAAAAAAAAAAAAGAAAGAAAGAAAGAAAAATTACTGGAACTAAATAGAAAGGTTCAGCAAAGTGGTAGGATACAAGAGCAACATACAAAAATCAGTCGGATTTGTCTACATCCACAAAGAGGCCTCTGAAAATGAAATAAGGAAAACAATACCATTTATAATAGCTACCAAAAAATAAAAATATTTAGGAATAAATCTTGCCAGAGATACAAAAGACCTAATCAAAGAAAACTACAAAACAGTGCTACAAGAAATTACAAGGGATCTATATAAATGGAAGAATTTGCCTTGTTCATGGATAGGAAGACTGAATATTGTGAAAATGTCAATATGACCCAAAGCAATCTACACATTCAATGCAATCCTGATCCAGATACCATCAACATTTTTTATAGATATAGAAAAACCAATTATTGATTTCATATTGAAGGGAAAAAGACCTCGGATAAGCAAAGCACTGATGAAGACAAGAAACAAAGTGGGAAGTCTCACACTCCCGGATCTCAAGACCTACTATGCAGCCCCAGTAATCTAAACAGCATGGTATCGGTACAATGATAGACAAATAGACCAATGGAGCAGAATTGAAAACCCAGAAATAGACCCATCCATATATGGATAGTTGATCTTTGACAAAGACCAAAAAAACATTAAATGGAGGAGAGATAGCCACTTTAGCAAATGGTGCTGGTAAAATTCGATATCTACTTGCAGGAAAATGAAACAAGACCCATATCTCACCCTATACACAAAAACAAACTCATGGTGGATCAAAGACTTACATGTTAAACCCAAAACTATAAAGTTCATCAAATACACAATAGGGATAATACTAGAGACCTTAATTTATAGCATAAATAGACTAACAAGCATAACTCAAAATGTACAGGAGGTGGAGGAGAAGCTAGATGACTGGGACTCTTTAAAAATTAAGTTCTTATGTACATTGAAACACTTCTTCAATAGATTAAAAAGAGAATCTACAGATTGGGAAAAAATATTTGGTTATAACGTATCTGACAATGGACTTATCTCTAAAATGTATAGAAAACTTCAACACCTCAACACCAAAAAGACAAACAGTCCACTTCAAAAATGGGCAGGGGTCATGAACAGACACTTTACTAAAGATGATATACTGGCAGCCAACAAACACATGAGGAAGTGCTCACGATCATTAGCCATTAGAGAGATGCAAATCAA
>NW_006922252.1:1195255-1202943 GCF_000298275.1 Orycteropus afer afer | reverse complement strand
ACTAATGGCGACTCCTCCTTGGGTTTCCAAGGCAGTATCACTACGGAAGTAGATTGTCCCATCTTCCTTGCTAGGAGTGGCTGGTGGGTTTGAACTTACAGCCTTCTGGTTAGCAGTCTAGTGCCTTAGGCACTATGCTACCAGAGCTCCATTACAATAAGCCACACACATTACGGAAGCAACAGAAGCCAGAGTTGGAGTAACCTCTCTGAGACAACCATACACCTTGAGAGAGGGAATCACCAGGCCTGCTGACTCAGGCCTATAGTCTCGGGGGACACTAAACTCAACTGGCACAATATAGTACATAAAAATCTTGTTCAACATCCTACTTTAGTAGCAGCGACTGGAGTCTTAAAATCTTTTGAGTGGCCACCTAGGATGCAACTATTGGTCTCCTCTCATCTGAAGCAAAGAAGAGTGAAGAAAATCAAAGACATCTGGAAATAATTAGTCCAAGGATATGATGGACCCAAGACCAGAACAACTAGATGGTGCCTGGCTACCAATGCCAACAACTTGGAAAGGGATCAAATCCAGAGATCCTGGATAGAGTGGAACAAAATCCAAATACATAATAATGACCAGAATTACTGATTGGATAGAGTCTGGTTGAACTCCCAAGACTATAGCCCTGGGTTACCCTTTAGGCATAGAATTCTACTCACTCCCATGGATTGGCTCTTAGCCCAAAAGTAGAAAGATCTACATGAAGAACACCTACCAAAAGAAAATGCATCCACCTACTTTAGGGAGATATATTACTTAGAGAAGTCAGCCATGGGGCACCAGAGGGACAGTATTCACATAGAGGGAAAGCTGGCCAGATAGGGGTGCATAGTTAAGAAGGACACAGGAAGTTAGGGGGGTAGTCACACGGAGGGAAGGGAGGAGAGTTATGGTCAGCATGTTAATCAGGGTGTGAAATCAAATGTACATGAACTGTCTAATGTAAAACAAATTTTGTTCTGTAAATTTGCACCCAAAGCACAATAAAATTAAAAAAAAAAAGAAGAAGAAGAAGAAATAATAAGATCATTAAAAATACAGGAAAGGAAGAGAAAACTAAAATGAATGTCAGAAGAGACTCCAAAACTTGCTCTTGAATGGAGAGTAGGTAAAGCAAATTGAAGAAATGACGAGATGAAAGAGCTGAATAGACAATTTCAAAGAGCAGCCCAAAGAGACAACAAAAATTATTACAATGAAATGTGCAAAGACCTGTAGTTGGAAAACCAAAAGGGAAGAAAATGCTCAGCATTATTCAAGCTGAAAGAACTGAAGAAAAAATTCAAGCCTCAAGTAGCAATATTGAAGGATTTTATGGGCAAAATATTGAATGATGCACAAAGCATCAAAAGAAGAAAAAGGAATACATACAGTCATTGTACCAAAAACAATTGGTTGATGTTCAACTATTTCAGGAGGTGCCAAATGGTCAAGAATAAGTGGTATTGAAGGAGGAAGTGAAAGCTTCAATGAAGGAATTGGTGAAAAACAAGGCTCCAAGAATTGACAGAATACCCATAGAGATGTTTCAACAAACATGCTGAGTTAGATACTTATTTGTCTATGCCAAGTAATTTGGAGCTCAGCCAGCTGACTGGAAGAGATCAATATTTGTGTTCATTCTAAAGAAAGGTGATAAAGAGAATGTGGATCTTGTGAAACACTATCTTTGGTATCATATGCAAGTAAAATTTTACAGAAGATAATTTAAAAATTGCTGCAACAGTGTATTGACAGGGAACTTTCAGAAATGCAAGTTGGATTCAAAAGAGGATGTGGAATAAGGAATATCATTGCTGCCACCAGATGGATCTGAAAGCAAATACCAGAAAGATGTTTACTTATTTTTTATTAACTATACAAAGACATTTGACTGTGTGGGTAATAGCAAAATTATGGATAACATTGGGAAAAATGGGAATTCCAGAACATTTAGTTTGCTTGTGAGAAACCTGTACATAGACCAGAAGGTTGTAGTTCAAACAGAACAAGGAAATAACACATGGGTTAAAATCAGGAAGAGTATGCATCAGGGTTGTATGCTTTCATCATACTTATTCAATCTATATGCTGAGCAAATATTTTGAGAAACTGGACTATATGAAGAAAAATGCAGCATCACATTGGAGGAAGACTCATTAACAACACATGATATGTAGATGACACAACCTTACTTGCTGAAAGTGAAGATGACTTAAAGCACTTACTGATGAAGAGTAAAAACTACAGTCTACAGTATGTATTACATCTCAACATAAAGATAACAAACATAATATAAAGATAATAACTGGACCAATAAGCAGAACTACAATAAATGGAGAAAAGATTGAAGTTGTCTAAGATTTCATTTTACTTGAATCTGTCACAGGCTGGGCTCCAGAATGACTAGAAAGTCAGCTGTAGCTCAGAGAGAAATTTAATAAAAGGATAGTAAACTTGCAAGGTGGAGACACACAGGGCCAGAGGCAAAGCCATGTGTGACTCCCCGAGCCTTACAGGGTAGGGGTTTTTATAGTAGTTTTTAAGGCCATGGGGTATGTGATTTCAAAAGATCTTATGTGGGCAGGTATTCATAAAATCCTGACACATTTGTGCAAGTCAGGAAGCAGAATAAGGCTATAATAAATTCCTAAGATAAACCTCAACTTCCTTCAGGCTAGTTGCATGCACTATCTCTTTCTAAGATGGAATCTGTGTGTTCCAACATGGATGCCAGGACTTCTGTGTAGACGTTTTCTGTTGTTTGTTCTTGGTTTGAGTGTTGATCTCGCCTTGGATCACCCATCAAGTGGTAAAGGAGAGAAGGGACGCACAGGCTCCAAAACCAGTTAACATTGGCCATGGATAATGAGCTAGAAGACATCTCAAGAATGGCTTGTTAGCAGGAAATGCCATCTAAACAGTAAATTTACATTTGTGTTATTTCTTTTGCATTGTCCCTTCCTTGTAATTATCATTGTTGTGTTGTTGTTAGGTGAGCTGGTTTTGACTCATACTCACATTACATACAACAAAACAAAACACTACTTGGTCCTGCACCATCCTCGTGATGCTTGCTACGCTTGAGCCCACTGTTGCAGCCACTGTGTCAATCCATCTCATTGAGTGTCTTTGTCTTTTGGCTGATCCTCAAGTTTTACCAAGCATGATATATTTCTCCAGGGACTGGTCACTGCTGATAACATGATTAAAGTAGAAGAGATAAAGTCTGGACATTCTCTTCTAAGGAACATTCCAGTTGCATGTACTTTGACAAAGACAGAGTTTTTCCTTCTTCTGGAAGTCCGTGGTACATGTAATACTCTTTCCAACATCACAATTCAAATGTATCAATTCTTACTTCCATCTTCATTCTTAATTCTCCAGCTTTCACATTCATATGATATTATTTAAAAGACAATGACTTGGGTCAGGTGTACTTTAGCCTTCAAAGGGACATCTTTGCTCTAGAATACTTTAAAGGGGTCTTTTGCAGTAGAATTCCTTCAGTAAAGTTTCAATGTCTTCCTTCAATGCCTTTCATTCTTCATAATATGCTACCTTCTAAAATAGTTGAATGTGTAACAATTCTTTTTGGTGGTGATTCCATATATTCCTTCCATATTCTTTTGATACAGGAGCTCTGGTGACATAGTGCCTAAGGCATTTGACTGCTAACCAGAAGGCTGGCAGTTCTAACCCACCAGCCATTCCTCAGAAGGAAGACAGTGAAATCTACTTCCGTTGAAATACCACCTTGGAAACCACGGGAAGGGTTGCTATGAGTCAGATTCCACTCGAGGGCAGTGAGGTTTTTTTTTCCCCCCTTTGGTCTTCTGGAGCTGTCCTTTGAAATCTTTTTGTTAAGCTCCTTTACGTCATTTCTTCCATCTGCTTTAGCTACTACCCATTAAAGAGTAAGTTACAGAGTTTTTTTTTTTTTTTTTTTTCCCCCTCCATTTTTGTCTTTTCTTCCTTTAAAGTCTTTTTAATGATGGTTTACTTTCTTCATGTATGATATTCTTGATGTCATTCCACAACCCGTTCAGTCTTTGGTCATTAGTATTCAATATGTCAAATCTATTGTTCATATGATCTGTAAATTCAGGTGGGATATGCTCACAGCCCCATTTAGACTCTCATGGACTTATTTTAATTTTCTTTATCTTCAGCTGAAACTTGTATATGAGCAATTGATAGCCTGTTCCACTGTTCACCCTGGTCTTGTTCTGACTGATGATTTGAGCTTCTCTATAGCCTCTTTCCACAGATGTAGTATATTTGATTCCTGTGTATCACATCCAAAGAGGGTTTTATGTATAGTCATCATTTATATTGTTGTAAAATAGTATTCACAATGGAGAAGTCATTGGTCTTGTAAAATTGGATTGTGTGATCTCTGGTGTCATCTCTGCAACCCTGGCCAAAATTTCCAACTACTGATACTTCTTCGATTTGAACATTTGTATTTCTATCACCAATAATGCCTAAGGCATTTGACTGCTAACCAGAAGGCTGGAGGTTCAAACCCACCAGCCACTCCTCAGAAGGAAGATTGGGTAATCTATAGTGATACTGCTTCAGAAAACCCAAGGAGGGGTTGCTATGAGTTCAGATACACTCATTGGTAGTGAGTTTCACCAATAATTATTAATGTATCTTGATTTGCATGTTTGGTGAATTTCACACTACAGGACTTGGTAAAAATATTCAGTTTCTTCATCTTTGGTTTTATTACTCACTGCCATAGAGTCAATTCAACTCATAGCGACTCCTTGGGTTTCTGAGGTTGTATCACTACGGAAGTAGATTGTCCAGTCTTCCTTCTGAGGAGTGGCTGGTGGGTTTGAACTGCCAGCCTTCTGGTTAGCAGTCAAATGCCTTAGACACTACACCACAGAGCTTCCATCTTTGGTTTAAATGGTTGGTTATGAAATTTGAATAATAGTATTAACTGGCCTTTCTTGTGTTGTTGTTATGTGCCGTCAAGTCGCTATGAGGGCCCCGACTCATAGCAACACCTCCTTGAGTTTCTGAGGCAGTATCACTACAGAAGTAGGATTGCCCAAACTTCCTTCTGAGGAGTGGATGGTGCGTTTGAACCATCAGCCTTCTGGTTAGCAGTCAAGTGCCTTAGACACTATGCTACCAGAGCTCCTGGCCTTCTTGTAGGAATATGGGTATTATCCTATCACTGAAAGCATTGTGCTTCAGGAGAGATCTTGAAATGTTCTTTTTGATGATGAATGTGACACTATACTTCTTCAATTTGGCATTCCTGGCATAGTAGATCATATGATTATCCAATTAAAACTGGCCAATAACAATCCACTTCAGCTCACTAATGTATAGGAAATAGATCTTTATGTGTTCCATTTCATTTTTGACAATTTCCATTTTTTCTAGTCACACTTTGTACATTCCACTTTCTGGTTATTAATGGGTGTCTGCTGCTGTATCTTCTCATTTTGAGTCATGACACATCAGCAAATGAAGGTTGTAAAAGCTTTACTCTATCCATAGCATTAGAATTGCTTCTACTTTGAGGACGCAGATCTTCCCTAGTCATATTTTGAGTGCCTTCCAGCCTGAATGGCTCACCTTCTGACACTATATCAGACAGTATTTCCTGCTATTCATAAAATTTTAAGTAGCTAATTTTTTCAGAAGTGTACTGCTTCTTCCTTCTTCCTAATTTTCCTTAGTCTCAAAGTTCTGCTTAAACCTGTTCACTGTGGGTGATCCTGCTGGTATTTGAGATGTTAGGAATATAGCTTCCAGTATCACAGTAACTTGCAACTTACCACAGTGTGCCAAACTGACACAGGACTGGTGAATAATCATCGGTAGATAAACATATTTTTTAAAAAATACTGTAATAGATAATGTAAAGACATTTCCACACATGGGGTCACAGTTTTCATGTTATAATTGTCTAAGATAGGTGGAGTTTTTGAGAGTTCTTGGACTATGACTTGGATTTTTATGACTGATTCATTGTTACTATTAATCTTATGGATATAAAACTCCCATCTTATTTTTTCCACAACTATATTCTTTTATTCAATTCTATCCTGAACACCTTTTTCCAATTTAGTGTGGCTCACAATGACTTCCTTCTTTATATTTTATCTTGAGGTATTTAAATTGGGAAAAATTGAACAAAGATACATTTCTAGAAAAGAGAAGGAATAAACTAAATCAATATATGAAAGATTTTCATTTACTCATTTTTATTAATAAGTAAAATATTAGTAAGTTTACCTGTAAAATAATAAGCAAAATCCTGGAGACTAGAGACAAATTCATCCCACATTCTCATATGTTTAGCTAAATTATCTATATTTGGACAATTATTATTTGTGAGATTACCTTATTATATTCTTCCTCAGCTGCTATACTCTTCAAGATTTCCAATATTTTTAATACTTTTTTCTCACCTGTCTTTTTCTTAGATTGCACTGCAAATACAATCACTGCTAACAGTAGCTAATATTTTTATACCCAGTAACAGATTAAAACACTATATGTATAAAGTCATTTCATTTTCTTAACTACCAGTATGATGTTGTAGGCCTCATTATGATTCACATATTACAGATAAAGAAACTGAAGCACAGAGACTTTAAGTAATACAATGATTAGGCTATACAGCTAATAAATGATGGATCCATATTTGTAAGCTCCATGTGGTTAGGGGGGTATAGTACATGTATCCCCAGGGTGTGGTCCAACGGTTGATGCTTATATGTTCAATTAATATTGAGTGACTGAATAAATGAATGAGTGCAAGTTTAAGAAACACGTTTTAGAGGTTTGTGCCCCAGACCCCCTTGCTTTACTGAAAGCAAATACTGACACAATATCCAAAATAGATACTTTGGCATGTGGTCTGATGATTCTGAGTTTTTGATAAAGGCTTAGGTCATGCCCATATGGATACAATAAATGCATTACAGCATATTAAATCTTTCTTTTATGCTTGCTTCAGATAAATACAGAGAGTCATATAATTAATTTTACCTTGTAGATAAGAGTAAAATTAGATTCACTGGCTATCAAAGTTATTCAGAACTTAATAAAGAGGAGTCCTGTACCCAATAAATAGATAAAATCATTCTCAATGCTGAAATGAATGTAGTTTACTTACATTAGAAGAATGAGTGTTCATTAAAGTTTGTATAAACAAAGAACTGAAATGGGTAATATGAAGTGATTTAAAGACGTTTGCAATTAAGAGAAACCAAGAAAAAGAGAAAACTAGTTGAACATGTTTTGTTTTATATTTGGTGATAAAGTTGAGAGAAAATGAGGAAGATGACTACAGTTATAATAAGTGATATAGGACTTTTCCATAACATCTAAATTGTTACAGAAAAACATTTAAAATGCACAACATCTATTTTAAATTCCTCTGATAAATTTATAAGATAGTTGAAGACAACTAATTCCACATCTCCCATTTTTCTTCCACTTTAACAAAGCAATATTCTATTATAGGAATACAGAGTTTAATATCTTAGGTAAATATTTGGCACCAAATGAGACAACAAGCTTATATGAATCTAATATATTTTGCTACTACCAAGAAAGTCTGAATTTCACTTCAACATCAAAAATAACAAATGAATAAAATAAGCTCATTTAATTTTCTTTGTAATCCTGTGGTAAAGCAAATTATGTGGGTTCAAAAAGGAAAT
>NW_006922252.1:1192323-1195155 GCF_000298275.1 Orycteropus afer afer | reverse complement strand
ATAGACTGACAAGCAAATTCAAATTCATTGTTTTAAATTAAATATTCTAAAAAGTCAATCTTATTTTAAATTGTGAAGCAATTTTTCAGGATAACACTATTTAACATAAAATATTTGCTCTTGGGTATTTATATATGACATACATTATCACAGCTAAAGTTTTATATGAGTAAATAACCAATGTAAATAGGCACATGTGAGATAAGTCATGTACCCTTTGACAGATTTTCTTATTACGATGCATTTGCACAGTCAACACTGTATTCATTCTGTCCTCAAAAAATCCCCCAAATGAAACACTTTCAAAAGAGATCTCTTAAATCCAGCCATACAATTTATTCACATTCCATTGTCTCAAAATTGTGAAGATGAAAGACCCATCTCACAGGAAAGAGCTCCTTAGGTGAATTAAGTGCAGTTTGACAGTCTGCACAAATGCAGAGACATTAGAATGTTAAGTGGCCACATGTGTATACACATGTTTAGTGTTAAGGCCATAAAGCAAACATTAGCAATCAAGGACATCAAATTGATTATGGAGCATATGTCTTCTGAGACCCCATGAAATCTGGACAACAGCTTGGGAAAGATTCAGCTGATTCTTGTACAGTATGTCTCACTCTCAGTTGCAAGAGATTATACTCATATGCTAAGCTCATTCATAGACTACATAAAAATCGATCCCTACCTTTGATGGACCCAAGAAGTGAAAATTTCAAAATCTGTGTGTCATCACTGATTTCCATCACACTTAACCAGAAGACAGCAACCAGTAAGTTTAATCATACTAACTGGCCTTCCTGACACATTGAGCCACGTTAGTGCATAATTTCCTATTATGCATTACTTTATGTGCAGATGCTCATTATCATAGCTGTGCAATATGAGACATTCTCACATATGCATACAGCATGTTCCCACCAGGCATAGTTGGTCATCTTTGGCAATTCAGGGATGGCAATGATGATGCTATTATGTTTGGTTGTTATGGTTCCAGATGAACCTTTCCAATCTATCATTTGTGTGTAAAATGGAGTTTACACAGTTGTGATTATCCAAATAATTTATATCAAAATAGCCTCTTTTGTTGATTATCTAGAACAGTGGTTTTCACTTTTTTGTTTGTTTGTAATAAATTGAATCCATTCTTCAAACAAATCTTGCACAGATGAAACAGATTTGACAAAATGTTGTGTTGTTCAAGTGTATAGGAAGAGGAGGACAGGAGCTTCTCTTTGACTGCTGCCTTTTCACCTCTGCAACCCCAGCAGCATTTGTTAATTACTTTAAGGAGCTGTGCAACATTAAGAAAAACAGTGATATCTAGTGTTTTAGTCATCTAATGCTGCTATAATAGAAACAACTAACTGTGTGGCTTTAACAAACAGAAATATATTTCTCACTAATTGTGTGACTAAAGTCTTAATTCACTACAGTGGCTCTAAGAGATGGCTCTGTCTGTCACAGAAGGCCTTGGGTCTTTTCAGCTCTGTTTCATAGTTCCATGGTGATCTTCATGTGTTATGGCATATATCTTCTATCTGCTTTCTTCTGTTCCTACTCTGATGTTTTATATTAAAAATGAGTTAGCTTGAGACACTCTCCACACTGACATGGCCTCATTAACACAACAATAAATTTATATTCCAAATGAAGTTACACACACACAGGTATATGGGTGAGAATTTATAATGAAATTTTATTATTAATTCAATACACACCATTCAGGATGGAAGAAAATGAAGAATTTCTCTCTTTGACCATCTTTTAAATAGTCAATGAGGACATTACCCTTTAAGAGAAAATACTTAACATAGGTTACTTGATAACATCTCTCCCCAGTGATCAACTAATCCTGCATGCATCACTTTCTGTGTGAAGATCAAGTGAGGGGGGATATTTACATTTTCACTAATCAGACACTTCAATAGCTATTTGGAACTCATTACAAGTCATGACCATGAGGTAACACCTACCCTCTTGAAGGACAAGGAGCTAAGTTCCAGGTTGGGGACAACCCACACATTAACAAAAAGAAAATAACATATGGCAGTGTATTTAACTGCTAGTAACATTTGTCTTTAAGCCTTTTTATTCAATAAGTAGTGATACTAGGGTTAGCTGTGGATACTAAGAATACAAATTTTAACTGGTCCCTGGATTATCATCAAAGCATGACATCCTCAAGAAGTATTTACCTGATCCTGGAACTTCAACAAACCAATCTTTTCCATCCCAGGTGTCAGAGTTACCTTCATTTTTTCCAGCCACATGGAATCACAAAATACATGTGATCCCCCATACCTCACTTTGCTTATAAAACAAGTTTACATGCATTCCTAATGAAAAGATACACTTGCATGCATTTATGTATGTATGTATGTCCCCTTCCCACTGCCAAGGTCTAAAGACCATTACTTGTCTGTCAGTTTGTCATACTGAGGTGGCTTTGTGGTATGTGTGGTGCTGGAAGATATGCTACCAGTATTTCAAATATCAGCAGGGTCATTCATGATGGACAGATTTTAGCAGAGATTTCAGATTAAGATAGACAAGGAAAAAGTACCCACAGATCTACTTATGACAACATCAGCCAATGACAAAACCTTATAGATAGCAGTGGAACACTTTTAATTTAATTCTAGAAGGTGAGACTTTCAAGTTGGAAAGCACTCAAAATATGACTGGAGAAGAGCTGTCTCTTCACAGTAGAATTACATTAATGATATGGATGCAGCAAAGCTTCCAGGACTACATTTGTTTATGTAGCATGATGCAAAATTAGAAGAAGCAGCTGCAAACATCCATTAGTATTTGGAATATGGCATGCAT
>NW_006922252.1:1188079-1191377 GCF_000298275.1 Orycteropus afer afer | reverse complement strand
GTAATTATGCATTTAGACTTCACTGAGTTGAATACACAGGAATCAAACTGACTACAGCTGTAGAAAGAGATGATGGAGAGGCTGAATATCATCAGTCAAAACAAGGCCAGGCTCTGACTGCAGAACAGACCATCAATTCATCATATGGAAGTTCAAGTTGAAGGTGAAGTAAATTAAAGCAAATCCTCAAGAGCCAAAACATGACCTTGAGAATATTGCTCCAGAAGTCAGATGTTATCTCAACAACAAATTTGACATGTTGAACACCAGTGGTCAAAGACTAGATGAATTGTGGGATGGCATCAAGATCATACATTAAGAAATGAAGAGGACATTAAAAATAAAGAAAGAAAAGAACAAAATAGATGTCGGAAAAGATTCAGAAACTTGCTTTTGAAAGGAGATTAGCTAAAGTGAATGGAAGAAATGATAAAATAGAAGAACTGAACAGAATATTTGAAAGTATGGCTCAAAAAAAACAGAGTAAAATATTATAATTAAATGTGCAAACATCTGAATTTAGAAAACCGAAAGGGAAGAACACACTCAGCATTTCTCAAGCTGAAAGAACTGAAGAAAAACATTCAAGCCTTCAGTTGTAATATTGAAGGATTTTATGATCAAGATATTGAATCATGCAGGAAGCATCAAAGAAGATGGGAGAAATACATAGAGTCACTGTACAAAAAAAAAATAATTGGAGGAGCAGATTCAGGGAGTGCAGCAAGAGGTGATGATTCAGTCTGAGGGTATGTTGAGTTTTAGGCTCTTGGGTTAAAAGTGGCAAAGACATTCAATCGGCAGTTGGCTACATGGGTCTGGAGCTCAGGAGATTGTTCTGGTCTGGGGATGGAGATTAGGAAGTGATCCACTTAGGATAGATGAACCCCAAAAATTCCCAATGGAAACAGTAAATAGAAATAGAATTAAATTATGTGTTCTCATTTTGGTTATTCATCTGCATACCGAATAACAGCATGATGTCAATTTTTAAAATTTTGTTTCAATTTCAATGAAGTAACAATTACAGTCTGTGCTAGATGGTGAGATTGTACCACACTGGGTAGTGTTTTTCCAGATTAATTTCAGATTGTTCATGGCAGAAACTAAGTGAACTTTGAAGATCCACGTTAGAACATTGATCCAACTTGACTTTGTTGAGTTAGATATCCCTAAGAGGATGATAGCTGGAGATAATAAATCTAGAGGTCAAATATCTCATAAACTACCAGAGAAGCTCATGCTTTACTAGTAAGAATATTTCCTAGATACCAGAATGTTACAATTTATAGACATCATACAAAAATTTTAGCACAGCTAAACAAAAGTAATAATTTGCTAACACAGAATTAGTACTTAATATATTGTTATGTACTTATAGTTTGGAATCTGAAAGTTCACTGAATTTTAGAATGAAAATGGTCAATTGTAGTCTTTCTGCTCAACTTGGTAGCAGAGCTCAGGTAATCCATAGTTAAAAAAAAAAAAAAAAAATCAACCATTCCAGGAGATAGTATATGAAGATGTGGAATTATGGGTATCATTGCTGATGTCTTCTGAAAGCAGAAAATACCAGAAAGATGTTTGTCTTGTTTTATTGATTATTGAAAGGCCTTTGACTGGGTGGATCATAATAACTTATGGATAATGTTATGAAGTATGAAAATTCTAGAGCATTTAATTGCACTTAAAAGGAAATTATACATAGACCAAGAGGCAGTTGTTTGAACAGAAATGCTCTTTTCTTATTATGCTTTAAACTCTATACTCTATCATTCTGTGAAACAAAACATTTTTTACCTGTTGCATATTGTCTTGAGTCCTAGTCATCTAATTTGTGAACACAGTTAGGCAATGATTACTGGCGTCACACTGAAAAATACAGTTCATTTACAGGATGCCATTGAAGTGTCTGCTGCAAAGCTTAGGACCTGGGCTTTTATTTAAAAAGATTATTGGAGATGGTTTCATTACTTCCAAGACTGCATATAAGGATATACTAAACTCCTAAAATTTTTGTTCTTCAAAGTAAGTGTAAACTCCAAATCATCCATTCCCTGATGAAGACTCAAATCCACATTAGTACAAATATAATAAAATATTTTATTGGATTACAAATTTTTGTTGCATTGCACAGGCCTTTTATTGACACACATCACATTTTGTAAAAAATTGATTAAACTATATATCCTTTTTTAAAAAAAAAAATACCTTGCCTTGTAACAGTTATCAAAAGTAAACACCATGGCACTTTTTTCCTTAATATCTGAGTTTAGAAAATTACAAATGCTCACCCTTGAAATTTCTTTTCTAAGCTCTTAGTTATTAGTTTCACCACATCTCTCACATTTTTGTTGTTTATTCACAAATTCCATCTGCTTTAAAACTCCCAGTTTTCTTTTTTTTTCTCCAAAGGTGATTGAGGTTTCACTCCAGAAAGCAGAGTAATCTTCAGACCTCACAGACAGGGACGTTTTATTTAGGTTTAAGAGTTTAGGAAAGGGAGTTGCTTAAAAAAGCCTACCTCACCCTGTTAGAGTTATCTTCATTTCAATCTCTTCATTGAAATACTGATTTCCATTTGCCACTGATTGTCATGATTGTATCCCATTTTGGGTAATTTTTAAGGTAGAAATTTTGGTTTGAATTCAAACATTTCTGGGTTTCCTTAACAAAATGTTATTTTAATAACATTTCATCACACTTCAGGACATTTTAAAAATTGTGATGCTGTATATTCACTAGTAAGGTAGAAAATGTTCAAAATGTGAAATTAACTACAGCAATAAGAATAAGTGAAACAACACCAGACAATTACATAGAAATCAGAACTTTCTAAGTTTGTGCCAACCAGGTCTCCATAAAACAAGCATTGTTTTTGCCTTACTTTTTATAGAAGAGGACTAAGGCCCAGAAAGATTAAAGCAATCATATAAGCTTAACTCTGCCAAAAAGGAGCAGAACTAAACATTGAATACACAATTTATGTCCATAATAACCTAATGCAATACTGCCATCTGGATAAGTTTTAAGTTCAAAAGTATTAATACAGAATGAAGAAAATAAAAGCACAGATACACAATTCAAGAAATTTGTGTGGGTACTGGAAATAGAAGACTAATAGTTCTGAATGTGTTTTTTGAAAAAAGGTCTACCGACTTCTACAGGGATGAAATAATCTTTAAAATTTAAATTTAAATGGTGGACACAGAGCCTACCTTAGGATTTTTTGACACAGGTCAGAGGTGGCTCCCATAGTTTGCCTATGCTCTAATTTTTACTTACTTTTTTCAAAGTA
>NW_006922252.1:1184427-1187879 GCF_000298275.1 Orycteropus afer afer | reverse complement strand
CCTTGACAACCCAAGGAGGGGTCCCTAGGAGTCGGGGCTGACTCGACAGCACATAACAATAACAACAACATGAAAAAAAATAATAAAACGTGATTTTTTTCTGTCATCCCTTCTGCTGTCTCTCTCCGGCACATCTCTTGCTGCTAGAGAATATTAAATGCTTCCATTATCTTCTGTTGTGGTAATATGTATGAATTATTTCTTGGTATAATGATACTTTGAACATTTACTCATCCCATAACTTTTTAGATGAATAAATAATTAAATGTGCAAAAAATGCTGATGTCTCCCAAGTTTTTAATCAGGATTAATTTAAAATTTCCTGGAATAGAACACACACACAAATAGTTTTTTGAGAGAAAGCAGTTGGATGAGGGGTTGAGATGAATTACATGGAACAAAGTGCAGTATGTAAAATGGACACTCAGATTGTAATGCTTTAGGACAAATTAGTACTGCCCCCATGGGATGTCCAAGTCGGAAACTTTCTTTTTCTGCTGGGTTTAAACCACCATCCCTTTGGTTAGCAGCTGAATGCTTAACCACTGCATCATCAGGGATCATTTACCCTTGACCTATTTAACACAAATTGTATTTTAACAAGGTCCTTGGATGATTTTGGTGTGTATTAAACTTACAGAAGCACTGAAATGAAATAAGACACAGCACTTGTTCTCTCTCTCTCCTTAGACAAATGGTTTCTTTGCCTCCCTAAAACGTATTTCTTTCTTCATTTGCTTGCTTGACATCTCAGAAACTTATGCTGGGATTCTTCTTTCTTTTCCCAGCATATTCACTTCTTCCACTTTTCCCTATACTATCTTTTTAGCTTGCCAATTTTTCCAATTCAACACCAATATTTATCCTATTAAAACTGAACAATTACTGCCCTACTTTTATTCTTGCCTACAGAACCAAACTTTTCAAATGCAATGCTTCTAAACAGTGTGTTGATTACCTCATCTAACAGTCACATTTCAAGCCACTGGAAATTACCTCTGGGGCATTGCCCCAGTAAATATTATTCTCATCAAGTTCACCAAGATCTTCAAGTCTCTCACATGTTTAATTCATCAGTAACAATGTGGAAAGCATGTATAAATGAATGAAGGATGACATAAATGGTGGACAACTCAGCAGCTTTACTTTCCTACTTCCTTCTCTGAGTATTATCTCTCCAGTCATTTGTCCTTACTTCCCTTAATTTCTGAGACCAGTATGCCAACATTAAGGCATATATGAAAATCATATAAGTTTTCTTAACTAAGCACCTAGAATAACACTAAACCCTCTCCAAATTTTCAGCAAGTGAATAAATATATGATATAGATTATTTTCTTTCCCCCAGTTGTCTATTAAATCTTTTATTTTCTTCTTATATATTCAACCATTTATTTCATTTATTTCTCTTTTTTTTTCACCTGAGATAAACTTATGCTTATATCAAAGAATGTTCTTATGTGATGAATAAACAGGATGAAGATAAGCAGTTTATCTATCTTTTCAACCATGAAATTTTATCTTTTATTTAACTCTAAAATCTCTTCAGGCTTATGAGCTACAAATTGAGTTTTTACTATGATTATTATTTGAACATCCATTAGAAGTATTATATGAATTAATGGAAAAGGAAAAAAAAATAATTTTCTAGGCCTCTAACTTATTATTGAATTCAGAAGTTTGAATATTTGACCCAATTATATTCTCCAACACTACTGGGATTTTGAGATCAATTTAGACCTTCCAAAATGCTTGAGCCAGTGTAATTCCCTGCTTTCTGCTGGTGCAAATCAAGAAACCTATTCAATTTCTGATTGTTCTTCTAGTTATTGCAGAAAGACATTTGGAGGAAGTAATATATACTCATTAGAATTGTGATTTCTTAGATGTCAATCAATACTATACAGGAAAAATAAACAAATGCCATGATTAAAGTAATTTTGGAAACTATTTAAAATTTTATAAAATACTATATTAAAATGTATATTTTGTTTTTCCAGTTAGGTGCCATTGAGTCAATTCTGACTCATAATGACCCTATGCACAACAGAACAAGACACTGCCGAGTCTTGTTCCATCCTCACAATACTTGCTGTGCTTGAGACCATCATTGCAGCCACATTGTCAATACATCTCATTGAGGGTCTTCCTCTTTTTCTCTGATCATCCATTTTAGCAAGAATGACATCCTTCTCTAGGGATTTGTCCCTTCTGACAATATGACCAAAATATATAAGATAAAGTCTGGCCATTCTCGCTCTTCTAAGGAGCATTGCAGCTGCACTTCTTCCTGGAGATATTTGTCTGTTCTTCTGGCAGTTTAAGGTATTTTAATTATTCTTTACCAACACCACAATTCAAAGATATCAATTCTTCTTCTATCTTCCTTACCCATTATCCAAATTTCACATGCATATGAGGCAACTGAACATGCCATGGCTTGGGTAGGGCACACCTTAGACTTCAAAATGACATCTTTTCTCAACACTTTAAAAGAAGAGGTCTTTTGTAGCAGATTTGACTAGAGCAGTATGACATCTTGTTTCTTGACTACTGCTTCCATGAGTGTTGATTATGGATCCAAGTAAAATGAAGTCTTTGACAACTTCAGTCTTTTCTCCATTTATCATGGTGTTGCTTATAGATCCAATTGTGAGGATTTTTGTTTTCTTCCTGTTGATATGTAATACATATTGAAGACTGTAGTCTTTGATTTTCATCAGTAAGTACTTCAAGTCATCCTCACAAGCAAGCAAGGTTGTGTCATTTGCATATCATAGGATGTTATTGAGTCTTCCTCCAATCCTGATATCACATTCCTCTTCATATAGTCCGGCTTCTCTGATTATTTGCTCAGCATACAGATTAAATAAGTATGGTGAAAGGAAACAACCCTGACCCACACTATTTCTGATTTTAAACTTTGCAGTAATCCCTTGTTCAGTTCAAACAACAGCTTCTAGGTCTGTGTACAGTTTCTTTATGAGCACAATTAAGGCTTCTTAAATTATCATTTTTTAAAATATTATCCATAATTTGTTATTATCCACACAGTCGAATGCCTTAGCATAGTAAATAAAGTACAGATGAACATTTTTCTAATATTCTGTGCTTTCAATCAAGATCCATCTAACATCAACAATGATGTACCTAGTTACGTGACTTCTGAATCCACCTTGCATTTCTGGAAGTTCCCTGTCAATATAGTGTTGCAACCATGTTTGAATTATCTTTGGCAAAGTTTTACTTTCTTGTGATATTAAAGATACTGTTCAGTAATTTCTGCATTATGTTGGATCACCTTTCATTAGAATGGGCCTAATTATACATCTCAAAAAGAGAAACATTGGTGGTTCAATGGTAGAATTCCTGGCTCCCTTGTGGGAGATCCAGGTTCAATTCCTGGCCAATGCAATTCATTATAGGGAGCTCTGGTGGTGTAGTGCCTAAGG
>NW_006922252.1:1179261-1183442 GCF_000298275.1 Orycteropus afer afer | reverse complement strand
TAATTGTGATTTGGGTGAAAATTTACAGAGCAAATTCACATTCATCATGTATGATGTTCTTTATGCCATCCCACAACTTGTCTGGTCTTCAGTCATAGGTGTTCAATGTATCAAATCTATTCTTCAGATGGTGTCAAAATTCAGGTAGAATATAATCAAGGTAATATTATGGCTTTTATGGACTTTTTAAAATTGTCTTCAGCTTCAACCTGAACTTGCATATGAGCAATTGATGATGTGATACACAGTCAGCTCCTGGCTTACTTTCATCTGATGATACTGAGCTGCTCCATCACCTTTTTTCCACAGATAGTTGATTTGATTTCTGTTCCATCTGGTGAGGTCCATGTGTGTAATCTCCATTTGTGTTGTTGAAAAAAGACATTTGCAATGAATAAGTCATTGGTTATGCAGGATTCTATCATGTGATCTCTAGCGTCATTTCTATCACAAAGGCCACATTTTCCAACTACTGTTAGGTCTTCTTTGTTTCAAATTTTCACATTTCAGTCACCAGCACTAATCAATACATCTTGATTGCATGCTTAATTTCAGACTACAGAAATTGGTAAAAATCTTCAATTTCTTCTTTTGCTGTGATGGTTAGTGTGTAAATTTGAATAAAAGTAGTTTTAACTGGTCTTTCTTGTAGGTATATGGATATTATCCTATCACTGATAGCATTGCACTTCAGGGTAGATCTTGGAACATTCTTTTTGATGTAAAATGAGACTCCATTCTTCATCAATTTCTTATTTCTAGCATAATAGACCATATGATCGTCTGATTCAAAATGGCCTATACCAGTCAATTTCAGCTCACTAATGCCTAGAGTATCAATCTTTATGCACCCCATTTCATTTTTGACAACTTCCAATTTTCCTAGGTTCATAATTCAGACATTCCACATTCCAATTTCTCTTGAATGTTTGAAGCTATTTTCCCCCACCATGTTCAGTTGTGTCCCATCAGCAAATGAAGGTCCTGAAGGCTTATTCCATCCACATTATTAAGGTGAACTCTACTTTGAGGAAGCAATACTTCCCTAGTCATATTTTGTGTGCCTTCTGATCTGAAGGGCTCATTTTCTAGAACTATATTAGACAATGTTTCAAGGCTATTCATAAAGTTTTCAAGTAATTTACCAGACATTATTTCATTGCTATTCATAAAGTTTTCAGTGGCCAATTCTTTCAGAAGTGGATGGCCTCATTCTTCCTCTCACTCTTTCTTAGTCTGGAAGCTTTGCTGAAACCTGTCCAACATAAGGAAACCTACTGGTATTTGAAATACCAATGATATAGCCTCCAGCTTCACAGCAATGTGCAAGCCACCACAGGTTGATAAACTGACAGATGAGTGGTGGAAAAAATATATACCATAAATTATATTAATGATTATAGTCATTAAATTACATATAATCTGTATTTTAAAGAATTGTAACTTTTTAACTTACAAATCTAGTGTTTTGAAAAATAAGATTTGAGAAACTGCTAAAAAGGAGGTTAAAAAGCAACCATTAAAAATACTTACAAGGCTAAGATTCTAGTTGCTTCAATAATAACAGTAACTAGTTTGGAATCTATTTCTGTCTCAGAAACACACACACACACACACACACACACAAAGACATGCAGCTAAACACTTAACAAATGTTAATATTATTTATATTTTACTGATGATGAAACTAAGGTTCAGAATGATTAACCGTCTTGCCCAAGGTAGCATTCTTATTTGTTGCTAAGAGGGCTTCAAATCAGGATAATCTAATGTGAAGTTCATATTCCTTCTATCTTTTTTCCTTCCTTCCTTTCCATTGTCAAGTTATCCGTTAGACTAGAGACATTATATGCCTTATGAGAAGTTCCACACTGTTTCATCCAGTGGTTGAGCTTTGATTAGGAACTTCTGCTTAAGCTGATATAATATTTGTGTACTTATTTACTTGGCTTTTCTAAAGAAATAACAATAACCTGATGGCTTGACTAAATGTCCTGACAGATGTACCTTCCAAGCCAGTAGGAAAACTCTGTAATTTTCTGCAAGATTCAAAGTTATTTTCCACCAACCCTGATCAAAATTCATCCCTATAAAGAGAGAAATTTCCCATATTAGGCATTAGCCAGCATAGTGGTGAACTTTTCCAGCTGTTATTGTTTCCTTCCTTCTCTGTAAGCCCCACCATTGGAAAAACAATTCCTTACTCACTCCTACAGATTTTCTGATGTGAAAAGACTCAGGAATTGCTACACATAAATGAACAGCCTCTATTCAAGGAACTATTGAAGGTGCTTCCTAACATCTTTAGCTTGTGTGACAAATGATGTGTCTCATTATGATTATTTGCACAGAATTAAGGGAAATTAAATTCCACTGGCTATTTTCTGTACAAATTAATAATATAAAGAGACTTAATACAACATGGCTCACATAATTGTTGTTACTGAATTTTAATCATAAAATTGTTTAATTGTCAAACAACGGCAACAACAAAAGTATTCCGTAATGTTTGTAATCAAGTACAAACTATCAACACTTTGAAATTTTGCCCTAGACAACATTTTTTTTCTTTTTTTCCAGCCCTGTAGGGATAGCTCTGCAGGTTTCAGATCCTTAAGTTCACTTCTGGGTTCTTAGTAGATGAGACTTAGGACAGTAACTTACTTTTCTAAGATTTAATTTCCTCATCTGTAAAATGAGGTCATTAATAGTTGCACTGATTTAGTATTGTTTTTAGGAATAAATAAGATAAAGGTTATAAATTTCTCAGTGAAAAGTTTGGTACATAGCATACAACAAACAAACAACTCTCTACCGTTGAGTCAGATCTGACTTATAGCGACCCCTCCTTGGGTTTCCGAGGCAGTATCACTACAGAAGTAGATTACCCAATCTTCCTTTCGAGGGGAACATAATGTGTGCATGTTAAATATGAGGAATTTGGTGCATCAGTTTTTCTAATCAACCAAAGCCATTTCCATCAAGTCGATTCTGACTGACAGTGACCCTATAGGACAGAATAGAATGACCCTATAGGGTTTCCAAGGTGGCAAATCTTTACAGAAGCAGACTGCCTCAACTTTTAACCATGGAGCAGGTGGTGGGTTGAACCACTGACCTTTTGGTTAGCAGCCAAATGCTTTCAATCACTGTACCACCAGACAAACAGAATGCTTAAAAATAGACAATTAGATTATTTTCAGCATTAAAAAAATGTTCTTGCTTTTTGCTACCAGCCACTCCTCAGAAGGAAGACTGGGAAATATACTTTGGTAGTGATACCACCTCAGAAACCCAAGGAGAGGTTGCTATGAGTCAGATCTGACGCAAGGCCAGTGAGAGAAAGAGAGAGATGCTACAGGCTAGGGAGTAATCAGGTTTATTTTTGGTGTTCCTGTGTTTGAAATCTTTTATTTGAAGGTAAAGGCCATCAACACTCTTCCTATATTCTTTGGAGGAGTTTTCACTATTCAAATTTTTCTTTTCCTTCATAAGTTCAATGAAGTAGCCTTTGTTCCAACAGGAAATAAAAACTTCATCTAAAGTCTTAAGGCTTTTATGTCTGTCACACTTTATGGTATATGGTACATTTTCTTTAAAATCTGCTATTAAAATTGTCATATTTGTGGATTTTAACCATTTATTTATTTATTTTTAACCGTTGAGGACACCCTGAGGCAAGGACTTATCTTTCAGAACCCAACTGATGAATAAGGAGATATGTTTTTATAAAATTATACTCCTACTCAAAATCTAATCACCATCTCAATAGTGTTTGTTTTGTTTATGCTGTGGGTTGGATACATTAATTTTTTATGTGGCTCTTATAAATTACCGATCTCAGAGTTCCTGAAATTTTGGTTTGATGTAAAAGTTATAGAATTTGTCAACACTACCTGCTACCACATGTAAAATGGAGCAAACATTAGAGGAAGAGACAGAAGAGAGAGAGAGAGAGAGAGAAACTATATTTACTCATTTTATCCCTCTGTTATCTTTGGATATTTCCAATACTCGTAAACAACAAAAATCATGTGAAGAATAGAACCATGGTATGGTGACTTGGAAAGCTACCCTAAATATACTGAATTTCTCCTTAAGGAAATCCTGAAGTTCAGTATCTGTATACCAGATGGTTCTGTATTTCTAATAGCAGTTGTTTCTCAGTGCCACAGATTAGG
>NW_006922252.1:1175757-1178661 GCF_000298275.1 Orycteropus afer afer | reverse complement strand
CGGAAGGAAGGTTGGGCATTCCTACTTCCGTAGTGATGCTGCCTCGGAAACCCAAGGAGGGGTCGCTATGAGTCGGGGCCGACTCGACAGCACACAACAACAACAAATAATGTTTGTTCATACTTTAAATTTTCTTAAAGTCTCATTTTCCACTATTCTTTCATCAGTGTGTTTCTGTGAGGCTGGAGATTATACTACTGGTATTTCAAATACCAGCAGGGTTACTCTTGGTGGACAAGATTCATTGCAGCTTGCAGACTCAGACAGATTCAGAAGAAAGAAGAGACCTCTAGATCTCAAAGACTTGGCCAGTGAAAACCTTATGAATAGCAGTGAAACACTATCTGATATATTACTGGTAAATTTTATGAATAGTTCTGAAACATTGAAAGACATAGTACCAGAAGATGAGCCCCTCAGGTCATAAGGCACTCGAAATACAGGTGGGGGGAAGAGCTCCCTCCTCAGAGTAGATAGGACTTTAATGGTGAGGATGGAGTAAAGCTTTCAGTACTTCCATTTGCTGATGTGGCATGACTCAAAAGGAGAAGAAAAAGTTGCAAACACTGATTACTAACAGGAACACAGAATGTACGGAGTATGAATCTAGGAAAATTGCAAGTTGTCAAAAACGAAATGGAACACATAAAGACCAATATCCTAGGCATTAGTTAACTAAAATGGATTTGTTTTGGCTATTTCAAATTGCAGAACCATATGATCTACTATATTGGGTATTCTGGTTACCTAGTGCTGCTCTGACAAGAATATACTACAAATGGGATGGCCATAACAGACAGGAGTTTATTCTTACAATTTGGAGGCTTTAAGTCCGAGTTCAAAGTGCCAGGCTCTAGGGGCTGGGTAAAAGCCCCTCACTTAGGCTTCAGCTCTGCCTCCTGCTCCCAACCCACTGAAGATAGAGGTATGTCTTCACTCAGCCAGCTGCTGGCTGCTGAGACTGACAAGTCCAAGGTTGACAAATAAAAAGGCACAGTTCTGACGTTACCAAACCACATAGCAGGCCATTAACTGAAGTCCATTGAAAGTCCCAAGGTTGGCAGAGCATGGAGGGTTGTTGAACAGCTTGTTGCTGTTGTTGTTAAGTGCCGTCGAGTCATTTACAAATCATAGCGACCCCATGCACAGCAGAACGAAACACTGCCCTATCCCGCACTAGTCCCACAATCCCTGCTATACTTGAGCTCATCATCACAGCCACCATGTCAATCCATCTCATTGAAGGCCTCCCCCTCTTTCGTCGACCCTCCACCCTACCAAACATGACATCCTTCTCCAGGGAATGGTCCCTTCTTACAACATGATCAAAATAGGTGAGATGAAGTGTGGCCATTCTTGCTTCCAAGGAGCATTCTGGCTGAACAGCTACATGGAGCTTTTTAGCATGCCATAAGCAAGAGGTAGTTCCCCAGGGCTTCTCCTTATATGCAGGAAGCAGACCACATCCTTAAGGCAGCTATTCAGCTGCTCAGAGTCAGTTTCACCATGGAGTTGATTATCAGTCTCATCATGGGAAGTACTACATCCAGCTGCCCAGCCACTGAACCAGGCCCAGCCACACTGACACACAAACTTAACTACCACAATTCAACAATTTGGCACTTGTACAGATCAATGGGTAGCATCCATACAGATCTCCTTCATTGGGTGGCTCTAATCCCCTAGTTCCTGAGTAGTGACCTCACTCCCTTGGCCTGGCAGGCCCCATTCCTCCCCCTTTTGGGGATGGTAGCTCTGCCCCCTCTCTCTTGGATGGCTGCTACGGCTACATTCCACTGGCCCACATGAAAGATCAGCCCCACACTTCAGAAGCAAGTTGATGAAGGTCTACCTCTTTGAATCCTAGAGGGCTATGGTGGTTCTACCCCCAGAGGCCATGTCTGCTCCCAGCCCACTGAAGCTAGAGGCTTTTCTTCACTCGGACAGCTGCTGGCTGCTGAGACTGACAAGCCCAAGGTTGACAAGTAAAAAGGCACAGTCCCAATGTTACCAAACCACATGGCAGGCCATTAATTCAAGTCCTTTGAAAGTCCCAAGGTTGGCAAAGCATGGAAGGCTGCTGAACAACAACACAGCTACATGCAGGGTCCAAGCATGCCATAAGCTAGAGACTTTCCCCAAGGCTTCTCCTTATATACAGGAAGCAGACCACATCCCTAAGGCAACTATTCAGCTGCTCACAGTCAATTCTATCATGGAGTTGATTACGAGTCTCATCATGGGGAATACTAGATCCAGCTGCCCAGTTTTTCAACCAGGCCCAGAAGTTGACCTACACAAAGTTAATTACCATACCGGGAATGACAAATTGAAGAGGAATAGGGTTGCTTTCATTGTCACAAAGAATATTTCAAGATCTATCTTGAAGTACCATGCTGTCAGTGATAGGATTATATCCATACACATGCAAAGAAGACCAGTTAATACTGTTATTATTCAAATTTATGAATCAACCAGCAAAGCCAAAGATGAGGAAATTTAAAAATTTTACCAATTTCTGCAGTCTGAAATTGACCAAATATGCAAACAACATGTGTTGATTATCACTGGTGATTGGAATGTAAAAGTTGTAAACAAAGAAGAATCACCCCTATTTGGAAAATTTGGCATTAGTAACAGAAATGATGCTGGAGATCACATGATAGAATTCTGCAAGACCTACAACTTGTTATTGCAGATTCCATTTTCAACAGCATGAATGGTTCACTATATATGTGGACTTCATCAGGTGGAGTACACAGGAATCAGATTAACTACATCTGTGGAAAGGGGAGATGGGGATGCACAATATCTTCACCCAAAACAAGACCAGGAGATGACTGTGGAACAGACCATCAACTGCTCATATGCAAGTTCAAGTTGAAGCTGAAGACAATTAAAAGA
>NW_006922252.1:1167867-1175157 GCF_000298275.1 Orycteropus afer afer | reverse complement strand
TCCATTCTAAAGAAAGGTGATCCTACAGCATGTGGAAATTATATAACAATATCAATAATATTGCATACAAGTAAAATCTTACTGAAGATAATTCAGAAAAGGTTGCAGCAGTATAGTGACAGAGAACTTCCAGAGGTGCAGGCTGGATTCAGAAGAGGATGTGTAACAAGGGATATTATTGCTGATTTCAGATGGATCTTGGCAAAGCAAAAAATTCCAGAAAGATGTTTACTTGTGTTTTATTGACTATGCAAAAGCAGTTGATTGTCTGGTTCATAATAAATTGTGCATAACCTTGAGAAGAATAGGAATTTCAGAAAACTTAATCGCACTTATGAGGAACCTGCACATAAACCAGGAGGCTGTCTTTCGAACAGACAAAAGGAACACTTCATGGCTTAAAATCCATAAGGGAGGGTGTCAGGGTTGTATCCTTTCACCATATTTTTTCAATATATACTGAGCAAATAATCCGAGAAGCTGGACTATATTAAGAAGAATGTGACATCAGGATTGGAGGAAGACTCGTTAACAACCTATGATATGCTGATGACAAAACTTTGCTTGCTGAAAGTGAGGGTGACTTGAAACACTTACTGATGAAGACTAAAGTCTACAGTGTGCAGTATGGATTATACCTCAATGTAAAGAAAGCAAAAATCCTCACAACTGAGCCTATAAGCAGCATCATGATAAACTGAGGAAAGATTGAAGTTCTCACAGATTTTGCCTAATCTTAGCTGTGGTATTTTCAATCACCTCATATGCATGTGAAAGCTAGACAATGAATAAGGAAGACTGAAGCAGAGTTGATGCTTTTGAGTTGTGGTGCTGGCATAGAATACTGAAAGTATCATGGGCTGCCAGAAGGACTCACAAATCTGTCCCAGAATGTTCCTTGGTTGTGAGAATGGCCAGACTTTGTATCATCTACTTTGCTCATGTTGTCAGAGGAACTATTCCCTGAAGGAGATACCATGCTTGGTATAGTGGAGGGTCAATGAAAGGGGGGAAGGTACTCAACAGGAAGGATTGACACAGTGCTCCAACAATGGTCTCAGATATAATGGGGATTGTGAGGCTGTACAGGACTGGACAGTGTTTTGTTCTCTTGTGCATAGGGTCGCTAAGAGTTGGAGCCATTTTGATGGCACCTTACAATAACAACAACAAAGTCTCATTTGGCCTGGGGTTCTATAAGCCAGTGTGCTTTGCTCTTCCAGTTATGCAATGATATTGTGTGCCACATCTTCTTGAGTTGATTCTCTAAATTAAACCAAAATAAACATGGAACTAAACCATTTGCTTCCAGTTGTCCTGAGTCATGGTCATGGTTATTCCAATATGTGCAAATAGAACTGCAGTCCATGGATTTTCTAAGCTGAAACTTTTTAGAAGTACATTACCAGATCTTTCTTCTGTGATGGGTCTTGGTGGGTTTGAACCACTAAACTTTAGATCAGTTGTATAGCCCTTAACCATTTGCACCAAACAAGAAGTCCTAATGGCACAATGATTAAGGGCTCAGCTGCTAACCAAAATGTTGGTGGTTCTAAATTAACAGCCATTCCGCAGGAGAAAATACCTGCCTATCTGTTCCCATAAAGATTACAGCCTATGAAATTCTATGGAGTAGTTCTACTCTGTCTAATATGGTCTTTGTAAGTTGGAAGGGACTCAACAATATCCAACAACAAGAACTCCCTAAACATTGAATTTTAATAGAATTTCTGAAGCTGAAAGTGATTTTATTATAAAGAGTCTAGGGAAAAAGTATGCTTTTATTTTGCTTTATTGTGTATTAACAAAAAGGAAAACATAACATTTTAAAAGAGTACAAGAGTAGTGTCAAAATCTGGGGAGATATTTTTGATTCTCTAATCGTATGAAAGTTTAATAATAAAAATCAAAAAATCTTAATACATTTGCTTGGTGGTTCACTAAGGATAATCTAGTAGTGTTTAGCGATATATCTATTTGAGGATGATGGTTTATATTTGTTTTTTATTCTATTTAACAGTGGCTTTTCCAAACATCACAAAAAAGAATCATGAAATAAGCAAAACAACAGGAGGTATTTGTGTGTCCTTACATTATATATTCCACTGGCTGTTACTTTTCGAAACTCAGAGGAGAGCAGTCCTACTCCCTGGTGGTGAGGAGACCCTAAGAGAATTTCCTTTTGTCACATATATTTCAATCACCTATTTGATGAGGTCTGTTTGTTTACACTTTCCCCTGTGGTGATGACATTTTAATATGGCAGCAATTAAAACATCAGAGTAAAAGTATTGGAGGGTAGATTTTGAAATAGAGCAAACAAGAAGTGATACCTTGAAAACTGATCCTGGGAACAAAAGGAACAGAAACAAAACACCCAAGAGTAAGAGACTTTTCATTTATAAAACCCTCTATTTTAGAAATCAAAATGAAAAGAAAAACAAAACAAAAAAACAACAAAAAGATTCAATTGCATGTATGATTTGCAAAGAAATAAACTCAATTAAAGTTAGGAAATAATGAAAAAAAAGTCTTTCTGCCATTCCCATGATTGATGAAATTTTCATTACCCTTGCAGACCACAGGCCTAGGACGTAGTTCCAGAATAAACAAATGCTTTGGAAAAATCATCCTTGCTGAGCCTAAGTCACAGAACAGTATGTAGAACATGTGAGGATTTGGTCTGATATTTGTAAATGTGCTTTGAAAATGATAAAATATTTAAGAACTAGAGAGATTTATATCATTGCTTGAATTCTAACTCTTTAAATTAGACATGCATACTGTATTTCTTATAATGTGAATCTGTAG
Organism: Orycteropus afer afer; assembly: GCF_000298275.1. Taxonomy (NCBI): domain Eukaryota; kingdom Metazoa; phylum Chordata; class Mammalia; order Tubulidentata; family Orycteropodidae; genus Orycteropus; species Orycteropus afer. Next base: position 1,172,346 of record NW_006922252.1, on the reverse strand, counting down.
TCATCTTCTAATCATGAAAATGAGTTGCTTATGTGGGCAGAGGGAAGTTTATTCCATAGGCAGATTTGTAAAAATGAAACAATAGACTCTTACATTTTGCAAGAGTTGTCAGGCAGTGTGTTTATGAGGAAAGAATACTAACTTTCATAGTCTTTCAAATTAAAGTCATTTGACCTAATGCTACCATTCTCAGTTTTCTCTTCTTTTCTCATTTTCATAATTTAAAAAAGTTTAGGAAACTCTCTTGGGAAAAGGGGTTGGATTGAGTAACAGAAGCATCCTCTACACCTCTCAGTACTCTCCTCATCTTCTTTTACAAACTGCCATCATTACTGTGTGTAAGTTTGCCATGCTGTGATGGCTTGACTGTTTCATGGACACTGGAAGCTATGACACTGAAATTTCAAATACCATCAGAGTCACTCATGATGGGTAAGTTTCAGCATAGCATCCAGCCTAAGACTAGGAAGAAAGGCCTAGCAAGCTACTTTTCAAAAAATTAGCCAAAGACAATTTCATGGATCACAACAGAATTTTTTTCTGAAAAAATATCGGAATATAAGTGACCTAGGTTGCAATGCACTTAAAATACACAGTGCCTGCAACAACATATTCAAACATACCAGTGATTATGAACATGGTACATGGCAAGGCAATGTTTTGTTCTGTTGTACATGGTGTTACTATGAGTCAGAGTCAACTCAATTGCAACTAACAACATTTTAGTATGCATGTCATGAGGATTTTTGATGTGGTAGAATTGGAGGGGGGCAGAAGAATACAAAATGATGGAATATCAAATCAAAGACAAATTGTGCAAATAAGAACTACATCAAGATTAGGCCTTTAAGTGACTTTTCTAAAAAAATAAATAATAGGAAATATGATCAAATTTATCATTTTATACATCTCAAATAATTTATGAAGACATTTAATAAATACATAAGTGGCAGTCATGATGGGTGAAATGTCAACATTATATCAACTCTAATTTAGTCAATTCCTTCAGTGCAGCTTCAGCTTCTTCCTTTAATACCATTGGTTCTTGATCACATGCCACCTGCTGAAATAGTTGAACATCAACCACTTCTTTTTTGTAAAGTGACTGCACATTTCTGCCATTTTCTTTTGATGTTTCCTGCATCATTCAATATTTTGCCCATAGAATCTTTCAATATTGCAACTCGAAGCTTGAATCTTCAGTTCTTTCAGCTTGAGAAATGCTGAGTGTGTTTGTCTCTTTTGGTTTTCTAACTACAGGTCTTTGCATATTTCACAGTAATAATTGACTTTGTCTTCTTAAGCTGCTCCTTGAAATCTGTTCAGCTCTTTTATCTTGTCATTTCTTCCATTTGCTTTAGCCACTCGCCATTCAAGAGCAAGTTTCACAGTCTCTTCTGACAACCATTTTGGTCTTTCCTTCCTTTCATGACCTGCTTTGGTCATGTTGTCAGAAGGAACCATTCCCTTGAGAAGGATATCTTGCTTGGTAAAGTGGAGGGTCAACAAAGAAGGGGAAGGCCCTCAAAGAGATGGATAGACACAGTAGCTGCAATGGTGGGCTCAAGTATAGCAAAGTGAGGTGAGGCTGGCCCCGGACCAGGCAGTGTTTCGTTCTGCTGTGCATAAGGGTGCTGAGTCAGAGATGACTCGATGGCACCTAAAAACAACTTTCTTTCCTGTCTTTTTAATGACCTTTTGCTTTCTTCATGGATGATATTCTTGATGTCATCCCACAATTTGTCTGGGTTTTGGTCATTGGTCTTTAAATTCAGATGGTACACAATCAAGGTCATATTTTGACTCTTATGGACTTATTTTAAGCTTTATTGTTTTAGCTGAAGATATTGAGCTTCCCCATTGCCTCTTTCCACTGATTCCTATGTAATCCATATTGTGAGGTCTGTATGTATTGCCACTGTTTATGTTGTTGAGAAAAAGGTATTCACAATGAATAAGTTCTTGGTCTTACAAATTCTATCATGTGATCTCTGGCATCATTTCAATTACCAAAGCTATATTTTCCAACTACCGATTATTCTTCTTTGTGTTCAATTTATGCATTTCAATCACCAGTAATAATCAATACATCCTGAGTGAATGTTTTCTCAATTTAAGATGGCAGAACTTAGTAAAAATCTTCTGTTTCTCCATTTTTGGCTTTAGTGGTTGGTGCATAAATTTGAACAATAATAGCGTTAACAGGTCTTTCTTGTAGGCTTATGGATACTATGCTATCACTGACAGAATTGTACTTTAGGATAAATCTTAAAATACTCTTTTTGACTATGAATGTGATGCCATTCCTCTTCCATTTATCATTCCTGGTATTGTAGATCTTATGATTGTCTCATTCAAATGGTTAAAATCAGTCCACTTCAGCTCACTAATGTCTAGGATATTGATGGTTTTGCATTGCATTTCACTTTTGACATCTTCCAATTTTCCTACATTCATACTTTGCACATAATTCACATGCCATAAAATTTTTAAGTGTGAAATTCAGTGCTATTAGTATATGCACAAAATTCACAGCCTTTACTACTTTACCTAATTTGGGTACTTTTTTATTATGTCAAAAACACCTTAGCTATTAATAGTCACTCCTCCTTCCAGTACACACCTCAGTCCCTAGTAAGAACAAGTACTTTCTGTTTCTATGGATTTGATTATTCTGGGCATTTCATATAAATGGAGTCATGCACTATATGTATGGTCTTTTGTGTCTGGCTCTTTAAAATTAGCATGATGTTTTCAAGCCCATCTATGCTGTAGAATTAGAACATCATTTTTTTTTTTTTTGCTGAATAACATTCTATTGGATGGACATACCACATTTTGCTTATCTATTGTTCATTTGGGTCACTTTCACGTATTAACTATTGTGTATAGCACTCCTATGAGTAGCACAGCACAAGTTTTTGTGTGGACATATGTTTTCAATTCTCCTAGGTATATATTTAGGAGTGGAATTCCTGGGTCATACAATAACTCTATGTTTAACTTTTTGAGAAATCGCCAAACTGATTTTCAAAACAGTTATACCACTTTTCATTTCTACCAGCAATGTGCAAGGATTCAAATTTCTCCAACAGTACTTAAAATTGTTAGTCTTTTTGATATAAAAATGTCCATCTTTTTCTTATACTAAGTTTGTGAAGTGGATTTCATTGTAGTTTTAATTTGCATTTCCCTAATAACTAGTGAAAGGAGCACTGGTAGAGCAATGGTTAAGTGCTTGGCTATTTAACAAAAGGTGAGTGGTTTGAATCCACCACCAGCTCTGCAGGAGAATAGATCTGCTGATCTGCTCCCATAAAGATCACAGCCTAGGAAACACTATGGGCAGAAATACTCTGTAATATACAGTTGTTATGAGTTGTATTTGATTTGATGTCAACAATAACTTTTGATGTTGTTGTTGTTATTTACCATCGAGTCGGCCCAGACTCATAGCAACCCCTCCTTGGGTTTCCGAGGCAGTATCACTATGGAAGTAGGAATGCCCAGCCTTCCTTCCAAGGAGTGGCTGGTGGGTTTGAACTGCCAGCCTTCTGGTTAGCAGTCCAGTGCCTTAGGCACTATGCTACCAGAGCTCCTCAACAATAACTAGTGATGTTAAAAATACTTTCATGCACTTATTGGCCATTTGTAAGTCTTTGGAGAAATGTCTGTTTAAATTTCTTGACCATTTTTTAAATCGGGTTATTTATCTTTTTTATTGTTGAAAAGTAAGACTTTTTTTTATTATTATTATGGACTTAAATTGCAATATTTTCACCTATTTTGTAGTTTATTTTTTCCTTTTCTTGACAGTGTCATTGAAGCACAAACTTTTCAATTTTCATAAAATCCAATTTACCTATGCCTTTGTTGTTGTTGTTAGTGCTGTAGGTGTCATATTGAAGACACTGTTGCTTAAACTACTACCATTAAGATTTATCTGTCTGTTTGCTTCTAAGAGTTTTATAATTTAGTTCTTACATTTTGGCCTTTGATCCATTTTCCATTAATTTGTGTGTATGATGTGCGATACTATTCAACTTTATTCTTTTGTAGATGGACATCTAGTTGCTTCAGGATCATTTATTAAAGAGTCTATTCTATATTTATTTAATTGTTTTTGTACAGTTGCCATAACCTAATTGACAATAAATATGAGAGATTCCATCTGACTCCCAAATATATTCCACTGATCTATATGTCTAATTTCATGTCAGTACCAAGCTCTTTGATTGCTATAGATTTTCAACAAAGTCCTCCAACTCTGTACTTTATTTTCTAGATTTTTCTGACTATCACAGGATACTTATATTTCCAGGAATTGTGCAAAGAAACCCTCTGGTATTCAATGAGGATACCTTGAATCTGTAGATCAATTTGGAAAGCACTGCCACCTTAGTAATATTAAGAGTTCCAGTTTATGAACACAAGATGTCTTTCCATTTACTTAGAACTTCTTTAATTCTTTTCAACCTT
>NW_006922252.1:1161736-1167520 GCF_000298275.1 Orycteropus afer afer | reverse complement strand
ACTTGATAGAAAATATAAATCTTCCAATACTTTAAGACTCATAGATGTGTTATTTTTTCCTCTTTAACATAGACTTATTATCCACATAGTCTCAAAATTATGCTTTAGGCACCAAATTTTTTCTTAATGTTGTAAGCATCATATATTAAAAAAAAAAAAATATTTACTATGGAAAGGGCAGCAGTCTTATCAAGTTAAGTTTACCCCTTCCCATGGTTTCATTTTGTAGCTTAAAGACAATGCTGCCCATATTTCAGGAAATACAATGGAATGGGCCATTTATTCACAGTGTCAGTGGGGAGACCTTCAGGTCTAAACTTTGTCTGGTTTGTCCTTTAAGAGCTACCCCTGCTGATTTTCCTCTGTTGTGCTGGAAACCAGCAGGTAATCATTAAACAGTAGGTAAAGGGTGAATGGTTGAAGAAAGCAATCCAGCTTGATCTCCATAACTGGCCATTACCTCACCCCCTCCTTGATCAGCATCTCCTGGAGGAATAAGATGGGGCAGTTATGAAAAAGGACAGCCATAGAACGGCTATAAGATGTTTATATAACACCTATAAAATGACCCCAGAGGCTCAGTGAAAAGGCTGCTTTGCCATTAAAAAGCACAGATTCCAGACTACTGGCTGAACCCCTGCTCTGCAGAGAGGCCACCTTCACACTCACTAAACTGATTCAACTCAACCACTTGCTTCCTTTTACCCTCTTATTTAAGGGGTATATAAATTATGAAAAAGAAATATGTACATCATATTTGACTTTGAATTGTTTAAATTTACTTAAGTTGATTGGCCACTTACTTCTTCTAATAGACACACTTTGCATTTATGTGGCTAATCCAGATGTAATTTGAGGATCTGATTGGGCTGCAGTACAATGGCTCATTTGCAGACTACCATGGGTGGGCCACAATTTCTTGATTGTAGCAATGTGGTGTTGGTGGTTTATGCAGGCAACAGTGAGATCAACTCACCCTTCAACCCACAACTAACAGTACTTTAAATAAGGCTGTCCTTTGAGAGGTTTTAAGTAAACTATCAAAGTGTTAAAAATATACGTGAAAAGACTGGGATTTTTCAAAGCTCTAAGTAAAATGAACGTTATATAACTTCTTTCTATCACATAATACACTTTATTGAGAGGTTAGTAAGTAACAAATTGAACTTTTTGAGTGATATTTCAACTACAACATTTTGAGGTCAGAGAAAGCATTGCTGCCTCACACTTAATTGACTTCTTCAGTAACTAGAAAAATTTATGTCTATTATATTTGATTTATCTTGAAAAGTACTAGAAATTCTCTTGCTTTTGTGATTATCTTTTTTATTCTTTTGAATAAAACTAGGATAAAATTAAATAGATTTTGGCTTTTTTAGTTATGTTCCAGTCTGTCTTTCTTTTAATAGTGTACTTCTGTGTGTAGGCAATGAGCAATGAACCATGAGAAATTAAAAAAAAAAAAAAAATCAATTTCAGTAGATATATAAGATCTTGATGTTCCAACATGACCTTTTTATAATTTGTGTCTTTCTCAAAAAGACAGAGTAAATTATAGAGTGCAATAATATATCCATAACAGTAACTTTTCTTTAAAATAAATTGCTAAATATAGTTAAAATGGTATTTCAGTTTATTTTTATTATTTTCTTTTTTACTTTGTACAATATCATCTCATTAACTGTTAAAATAATGTCCTTTGCTTTGCTGATATTCAAAATATTTTCTATTGGTTCTTCATTGCCTTTCATCATTTTAATTTTCTTAGAGAATGTGATAGTTAAGATTGTATCATCTTGCCTGGGACAGGATTATAAATGGGTTAGCATTTATGATTTAATTATCTCCCAGGATGAGATCCAATCTAATGTAATCAATTACATGGTGAGATCTGCTAGGAGCATTCAATTAGTGGAAAGGGAGGTTCCTTTGGGATGTGGATTGTTTCCCACATATATAGAAATGCTCTGGCAAACCTTTTTTCTTGAGATCCTACTTCTGGATCATCATCATCTGAACTAAAACCAGTGGTCTGTTTTATTATCTGCCGATCTTGGGAACATTTTCCTTTGCAAACTGGGAATCAACAGCCTGCCATTTTACCTGCCAATTTTGGATTCATTAGCCTCTGAAGCCAGCAGCCTGCTGTATTGCCTGTCAATCTTGTGTCTATCAGCCCATGCAGCCCCTGCAACATGAGTCAGAATAAGCCTCCAGCTTGATTTTTGACCCACAGACTTGGGACTTGCCAGGTTCTACAACTGCTTGAGCCATTTCCTTGAGACCAATTTATCCATTTTAGGAGCGGCCGTACCATAGTGCCTAAGGCATTTGACTACTAAATTGAAGGCTGGTGGTTCAAACCCACCAGCCACTCGTTGGAAGGAAGGTGGGGCAATCTACTTCTATAGAGATACTGCCTTTGAAACCCAAGGAGGTATTGCTAATGAGTTGGGTTCCACTTGATGGCAGTGAGTTTGATTTTTGGTTTAACTGATTTTGTTCTCTAGAGAACCCAAACTAAAATTGTTAGAAAGTCTTTCTCCAAAATATAAAATTCTTACTTGGGACACTGTAATCAAAATAAGATGGAACATCTGAAAAATGTTAGGTTTCAGTTTTCAGCAGCTTCTTAATGATTTATATTTTATAAAATCCCACATATAGACTCAATTATAAAACATATAGTATGAAATAAAATTTCAAAATATTTCTCTGATTTAAAGAATCAAGTAAACATTATTAATAATAATGTTAATATTTTCCATAAATAAAAATTTTTTTTATCTTAAAGAGCATATGTATATGACCATCATTCCAGATATCTCTGTACTTTACATATGCATGCATTTTAGTAATATGATTTCAATAGAGACATTGCTTTGTAATTTTTGAAAATTTTATGGGTGAATTATTTTCACAAACAAATATAGGGACGCATCATAATTACATTTACTTTTTCTTAGTCCATGAATGTATCATAATTAAGCATAATTAAGTAACTAACAACTTATATTTAGATTTTTTTAAAAAATATTTTAAATAGCACTGTGAAGAACAGCTATATATATGCATCTTAGTAAATGTGTACAATTATCTACAATAGAATACATCTGAAATATTGGAAGAGCCCAGGCAAAATGTTTTCACATTTTAAATATAGTTAATAAACATATATTGAAAAAAAATCTTACATAGATTGTATCTACTGATACTCTTATCAGTGGTTCAAATAAATTTCTGTTATCTAAAGCTTGGTCAAAAGTAAAGTTATTTTTATTGTTATATTATTTTATTATATCAATTTTTTATTTGGTAACCTTAAAGTACGATTGTTTTAAGTTGATCCTCTTGAGTTTTAAAGTTACATTTTTTTTTTAATTGTGGCAAAAATATGTAGAACAAAAAACATTTACATGTTAACCTAAAGAAGATATTTTGTTGGTCACCTATTTACATCTTTTGTCTATTTTCTTGTTATATTGCTCACATTTTACATTCAACTGTTTTTGTATATTCACTATTTTATATATTATGTTGTTGTGTTATTTGCCGTTGAGTTGGCCCAGACACATAGCGACCCCTCCTTGTGTTTCCGAGGCAGTATCACTACGGAAGTAGAATTGCCCAACCTTCCTTCTGAGGAGTGGCTGGTGGGTTTGAACCACCAGCCTTCTGGTTAGCAGTCAAGTGCCTTAGGCACTATGCTACCAGAGCTCCTGATTATAAATTTTAAAATGAATTTTGAATGATAAAATCTATCAATTTTTACTTCCATATTTTTTTACACAAGCAAAAAAGACATTGGGGCACCTTTTGACCTCCTCTAACTTCCCAAGGTGGAAAGAGAATCAGTATGAACGTCAACAGCTCAAGGCTAGTTCCTATGAGTAAGATGTAAGACATACCACCACCCTCTAACAATTTTACTAATTCTGACACCAACTGTACCTCCCACAGCATTCTATTTCTCTGCTGAGTTCAATAATCCATTCCGAAGGCCACACAGAACTCACAGACTGTACTCATGATTATGGGGTTTAGCATACATCTTATTTTCATGGTCCCACACACACCTATAAGTCATGTACCTCACTTATAGTATTAATAAGCTATGCAAACACTTTGTCTGCTAACCAGAAGGCTGGCAGTTGAAACCCACACCTCAGAAGGAAGGTTGGGCAATCTACGTCCTTAGTGACACTGCCTTAGAAACCCAAAGAAGGTTGACTTTGAGTTGGATCGAACTCGATGGCAGTGAGTTTGGGTGTTTTTTTTGTTGTTGTTGTTGTTGTTGTTGTTTATCACTTTGTGGGCCACAGGGACCTCAAATTTTCAGTAGTAAACTATTAAATGGGGGGAGTCACAAAGACCATGGTTAGAACACTCAAATTAATTAACTAACTGCATTACAACAGATAAAGATATGAATTAGCTCAGAGATTGAAGTGATATTTGTTGTTGTTGCTGTTGTTTGTATGACTGCCTCTTGGTTTATGTATAAGTTCCTCTTGAGCACAATTAAGTGTTCTGAAATGTTCATTTTTTGCAATGCTATACATAATTTGTTCTTATGCACACAGTTGAATGCCTTGGCATAGTCAATAAAGAACAGGTAAACATCTTTCTGGTATTATTTGCTTTCAGCCAAGACCCTTCTAACATCAGCCATAATATTCCTTGTTCCATGTCCTCTTCTGAATCCAGCTTAAATTTCTGGAAGTTCAACATAACACTACAAACATTTTTGAATCATCTTCAGTAAAACTGTACTTGCATGTGATATCAGTAGTACTGGTCAAAAATTTCTGAATTCTGTTGGATCACCTTTCTTTGGAATCAGCACAAATACGTATTTCTTCCAGTCAGTTGGCCAGGTAGCTGTCTTCCACATTTCTTACCAAAAAACCAAACCACACTCACTGCTGTCAAGTCAGATCTGACACATAGTGACCCCTCCTTGAGTTCCTGAAGCAGTGTCACTATGGAAGCAGATAGCCCAATCTTCCTTCCAATCCACATTTCTTAGCATAAACAAATTAGTGCCTCCAGTGGTGCATCTGTTTGTTGAAACATAACAGTGGATATTCCCTCAATTCCTGGAGCCTTGCTTTTTGCAAATTCCTTCAGCAAAGCTTAGACTTCTTCCATCAGTAGCACTGATTCTTCATTATAGGGCACCTCCTGAAAGATCTGAACATCAAACTATAATTTTTGGTACAGTGACTCTATGTATTCCTTCTATCTTCTTTAGATGCTTCCTGCATTATTCAATATTTTGCCCATGTTGTTGTGATGTGCCATTGAACCAACTCAGACTCATAGCAACACTACAACAGAAAGAAACACTGCCAGGACCTGTGCCATCCTCACAATCCTTGCTATGCTTGAGCTCATCATTGCAGTCCTGTGTCCATACAACTCATTGAGGCTCTTTCCCTTTTCCTCCAACCCTCTACTTTACCAAGCATGATATACTTTTCCAGAGACTGGCCCCTTCTGGCTTTCTGACCAAAGCAAGTGAGACAAAGTCTGGCCTTCTTGCTTCCAAAGAGTATTCCATCTCCATTTCTTCGAGGTCAGATTTGTTGATTCTTCTGGAAGTATGTAGTATTTTCAGTATTCTCTGCCAACAGCACAATTAAAAGGCATTGCCTCTCCATCAGTTTTCTTTATTCATTGCCCAGCTTTCACATACATACAAGGCAATGGGAAATACCATGACATGGGTCAGGTGCACCTTAACACTTTAAAGAGGTCTTTTGTACCAGGTTTGCCCAGTGA
>NW_006922252.1:1153150-1160900 GCF_000298275.1 Orycteropus afer afer | reverse complement strand
CAAAGAAAGTTTCCCTCCATATATAAAGCTTTCCTTGACCCTCCACAACAATGAACTAATACTATATTTGTCCTTCTGTGATTGACTTATTTCACTCAGCATAATGTTCTCCAGGAGCTCTGGTGGCATAGTACCTAAGGCATTTGACTGCTAACCAGAAAACTGGTGGTTCAAACCCACTAGCCACTCCTCGGAAGGAAGATTGGGAAATCTACTTCCATAGTGATACCGCCTTGGAAACCCAAAAAGGGGTCGTTATGAGTTGGGGCGGACTTGACAGCAGTGAATAATGTCCTCCAAGTTCATCCATTTTATATGGTGTTTTACAGATTCTATATTATTCTTTAGAATTGTGTAGTATTCCATTGCGTGTATGTACCACATTTTGGTTATCCATTCTTCTCGATGTGCACACAGGTTGTCTCTATCTTTTTGCTATTGTAAATAGTGCTGTGATGAACATGGGTGTGCATATATCTTTTCTTGTGCTGGATCTCACTTCTTTAGGATATATACCTATTAATGGGATTGCTGGGTCATATGGTATTTCTCATTCCAGCATTTCAAGCAATCACCATACTGTTTTCCATAGTGGTTGTATCATTTTGTAGTCCCACTAGCAGTGTATGAGAGTCCCAATCTCTCCACAGCCTCACCACCATCTGCCATTTTCTGTCTCGTTGAACTTTGCCATTAGTGTTGGGGTGAGATGGTATCTCATTTATATTTTTATTTGCATCTCTGTGATGGCTAATGATCATGAGCATTTCTTCATGTATTTGCTGACAGCCTGAATATCCTCTTTGGTGAGGTGTCTATTCATGTCTTCTGCCATTTTTTAAATTGCATTGTTAATCTTTTTATTGTTAAGGTGCTGTAGTTTCTATAAATTTTAAAGATAATTCCCTTGTCAAATATGTAATTATTGACAAGTATGAATTTGTTGCCATCATTTTGTCATGTGCTTTTTTGTGCTGATTTCTTTGTTCCACATAATTTTCTGCGCTGAGCTCATTTTGTTTATGAACAGTGTTGTCATTTCCTTCATTGCTATTGTTTTAATATTTGCTAAATACTTGTACTGGTCCTTTTTAAAAAAGTTTGATGTGAAGGTTTATCATTTTTATTTGAGGTTGCCCTGTTATTTATAATTTCTTCTCAAGTTTAGAACAGTCTGTTCTATCTTGTAGTTGTCATGACTTCTTATCATTTACAAGTTTTGTAACTACACAGTTTTTTCCCTCTTTTTGGTTTGTAGTTGTCTTCATTTGTTAATTGATGTCTGTGGTTCCCTGTTTACAATCCTGTAGGCTTATTTACTTTGGACACTTCCATAACTGGGTTGGTTTCTGGGTTATGTCATCACATGTGTTAATGGTCAGTTTTTTGCTATTGCTTGTTCTCTGTCTCTTTAGCATCTGTTGTAAGGTTGGTCTGGTTTTAACAAATTCCCCTAATTTCTGCTTCTCTAGAAATGTCCTAATATCACCATTATATTTGAGGGACAATTTTGCCTGGTATATAATTCTTGGTTGGAAATTTTTCTCTTTCAGGGTTTTATATATACCATTCCACTCCTTTCTCATCTGCATGGTTTCTGCTGAAAAATACAAGCTTAGTCTTATTGGTTGCCCCTTGTAGGTAACATTTCATTTTTCTTATGCTGCTTTTAGGATTTTTTCTTTGTCTTTGGTTTTGGTGAGTTTGATGATGATACATCTTGGTGATTTTCTTTTGGGGTCTATCTTGTTTTGGGTTTGTTGGGCTTCTTGAATGTATATATTCTTATCTTTTATCATACCAGGGAAATTCTATTCCAATAAGCCTTTGACAATTTTTTTCTAGGGTTTTATTTGTCTCTTCTTGTTTTGGAATTCCAATTACACGTAGGTTATTCCTTTTGATGATATCCCAAGTGAACCTTAGGCTTTCTTCATTTTGTTTTAATTTTTTTTCTGATTGTTCCTTTTCCAAACAAGTATTGAGGTATTTGCCTTCAATCTCACTAATTCTGTCTTCCACTGATTCAATTTTACTTCTTTGCCCATTCAATGACTTACCTAGTTCTGAAAATTTTATATTAATCTTCTGCATTTCTAATTGTAGAATTTGTATCATTTCTAATTTTTCATTTATTTTGTTATTTTGTTCTTGTATTATCTTTCAGCATTTCTGTAGGGTTTTCTCTGTGTTTTCCTCAATTTTGTCAGTGTTTTCCTTGATCTGTCTCTCAATTCATTGAAGGTACATAAATATAATTCTTTTGAATTCTTTATCAGGGAATTCTAATGCTGTATCTTCATCAGGGATGTGTTTTGGGTCTGTTTCCTGGTGCCTTATTTTTCCTGGTTTATCTTGCTCCAGTTTTCCTGGCATAGGTGAGTAATTGCTTCCATAGCTGCATCCTTTTGTTTAAACATCTCAATAGGTATTCTATCAATTCCAAAACCCTTATTTTTCACAAATTCCTGAAGTGCAGCTTGCACTTCTTCATTCAGTACCATTGGTTCTTGATCACATACCACTTCTTGAAATGATTGAACTTTGCCCAATTCTTTTTTGGTACAGTGAATCTGTGTATTTCTTCCATTTTATTTTGATGTTTCCTGCATTATTTACTATTTTGCCTGTAAAATTTTTCATTACTGCAATTTGAAGCTTGATTTTTTTATTCTGTTCTTTCAGTTAGAGAAATGCAATGTGTACTTCCCTTTTGTTTTTGTAATTCCATGTTATTTGCACATTTCATTATAATATTTTACTTTGTTTTCTCTGACTTTTGTAATATTCTGTTCACCTCTTTCATTTCATAATTTTTTTCCTTTTCCTTTAGCTACTCTTCATTCAAGAGAAAATTTCAGAGTCTCTCTGACATCTATTTTGGCCTTTTTTTCATTTCTTTTCTTTTTAATGATCTTTCACTTTCTTGATATATGAGGTTCTTATGTCATCCCACAACTGGTCTAGTCTTTGGTCACTGGTGTTCAAGGCATCAAATCTATTCTACTGATGGTCTCTAAATTCAGATAGGATATAGTCAAGGTCATAGTTTGTCTCTTGTGACCTTGTTTTAATTTTTTTTTTCAGCTTCAACCTTAACTTGTGTATGAGTAATTGATGGACTGTCCTATAGTCAGTTCCTGGCCTTCTTTTAACTGATGATATTGAGCTTCTCCATTACCTCTTTCCACAGATGTAGTCATTTTGACTTCTGTGTAATCCATCTGGTGAGGTATACACGTATAGACACCTTTTGTTGTTGATAAATGGTATTTGCAATGAATAATTCATTGGTCTTGCAAAATTCTATCATGCAATCTCCAGGATCATTTCTATCATCAAGACCATATTTTTCAACTACTGATGATTCTTCTTTGTTTCCAAATTTCACATTCTAATCACCAGCAATAATTAATACATCTTGATTGTATGATGGTCAATTTCAAACTGTAGAAGTTGGTAAATATCTTTAATTTCTTCATCTGTTGCTTTGGTGGTTGGTGTATAAATTTGAATAATATTCATATTATCTGGTCTGCCTTGCAGGTGTATGGATATTATCCTGTCATAAACAGTACTGTACTTCAAGATAGATCTTGAAATGTTGCTTTTGACAATGAATGCTACACTTTTCCTCATCAATTGGTTATTCCCAGCATAAGAGACCATATGATTATCTGACTCAAAATGGCCAATACAAGTCCATTTCAGTTCACTAATTCCTAGTATATCAATCTCTATGTGTTCCTTTTCATTTCCAATTTTCCTAGATTCATGCTTCATACATTGCATGTTCCCATTATTAATGGATGTTAATGATAATTAACATTCTTCCTATTTTGCAGGGTTTTTTTTTTTTTTTTTTTTTGCAACACCCAATCAGCAAATGAAAGTCCTGAAAGTTATACTCCATCTACTTCATTAAGTTTTGCTCTAGTTTGAAGAGGCACATTTTCCCCAGTCTTATTTGAGTGCCTTCGAACCTGAGGGGCTCATCTTCTGGCATTATATCCGATAATGTTTCAAGGCTCTTAAAGTTTTCCAGTAATCTATCAAACATAGTTTCACTGCTACCCATAAGGTTTTCTGTGGCCTATTTTTTCGGAAGTTGACGGTCCCATCATTCTTCCTATTCTGTCTTTGTCTGGAAGCTCTGGTGAAATCTTTCCACCATGGGAGACAATGCTGGTATTTGAAATACTAGTGGCATACTCTCTAGACTCACAGCAACATGGAAACCACCACAGTATGACAAAATAATTGACAAGTGGATTTTTCTCATAGAATCCTTCAAAATTACAACTTGAGAGTTATAGTTATATTTTCCTTCAGTTCTTTCAGCTCAAGAAATGCTGGTCATGTTCTTGCCTTTTAATTTTCTAATTCCATGTCAACGCACATTTTATTATAACATTATACTTGTCTTCTAGTTCTTCCTTTTAAAATATGTTGTTCAGGTCTTTTATTTCATCATTTCTTTCATTGCTTTAGATATTCCACATTCAATAGCAAGTTTCAGAGTTTCTTCTGATATCCATTTTGCTCTTTTCTTCCTTTCCTGTCCTATTAATAGCAAACATCAAATAGCATAATATTATAAATATTATTTAATAGCAAATGTTGTCATTTCTTAAATATTAATATTATTTCTAAGACTATTAAATTTTGATTTTGTGATGATATTTTCTTTGCTATAATTCTTTTATGATGTTCTGCTGGGAGCAAAATAATTTTCATAATGTTTAGCTATATTTGCTGCTTCTAAAATAATAAAACAAATTAAAAAAAATAAATTCTGCATTATGCAGGAGAACTATTATAGCTTTTACAGAGGTTTATGTTGGAGACCTCTTAGGTTGTGGCCTATCTTCACATTCTGGAATAAGCCAGCTACTGTTATAAAATTTGGTTAAAGTTTTGTTGATAAAGATGTATACTTTTCTCTGAATAAGTTCATTGTATTCACAGACCTGAAGCTATTTCTAAACCACAAATGTGTTCCTTGTCCTAAACTTTCTGAAAGATTGTTATTGCAATACTGTAACTCTTCTCTCACATGCACTCTCATGTCTGTGCCACAATGATAAAATGGACTCCAGTGGGTTAATCCTCTATTATGTAAACATCTGCTATGTATCTAAATACACCTTTCTCTTATAAAGACTCTTATAGTGAATTTACAAAGATAATTCTACTTAAATTCACCATAGTGTACATCTTGTCATTCTTAGGTAGTGTACATAGATGTCAAATAATGAAGTTCTTATATAAACATTTATAGTTCTTCCAATTTTATACTTGTCTATGTATATCAAGAATATCATATATAAAAAAGCAAAAGATCATTGGAAAGCCAGGAAATAAAGTAAAGAAAAAAAAATACATGTAAGAAGAGACTATGAAACTTGCTCTTCAATGTAGAGTAGCTAAAGCAGAAGAAATGATGAAGTAAAATACATGAACAGAAAATTTCAAAAAGTGGATCAAGAAGACAAAGTAAAGTGTTATAAAGAAACATACAAACAACTAGAATTAGAAAACCACAAGGGAAGAACATATTCAGGATTATTTTAGCTGGAAAAAGTAAAGAAAATTTCAAGCCTCAAGTTGCAATACTGATGGACTCTATAGGTAAAATACTGAACAATGAAGGAAACATCAAAGAAAATGGAAGGAAACACAAAGTCAGTATATCAAACGAATTGGTTGATGGTGAACCATTTCAGGTGGTAGCAAATTATCAAGGAATGATGGTATTGAAGGAAGAAGTCCATGTTACACTGAAAGGACTGGTGAAAAATAGGGTTCCAGGAATTCACAGAACACCTTCTAAGAAATTTTAACAAACAGATGCAAAACAGAAAGTGCTGATTCATCTATGCTTAAAAATTAGGAAGAAAACTACTTGAACAACTGACTGGAAGAGGTCAATATTTACTCACATTCCAAAGAAAGATGATCTAACAGAATACAGATGTTATCAACTAATGCCCTACACAAATAAACTTTTGCTGAAGATCTTCCAAAAATGATTGCAGCAGCACATTGACAGAGAACTGTGAGAAATTCAAGCTGGATTCTGAAGGGGACATGTAAAAAGGAACATCATTGCTGATGTCAGATGGATCTTGACTAAAAACAGAGAATATCAGAAAAATGTTCATCTGTGCTTCATGGATTATGGAAAGTTTTCAGAGCATGTGGATCATAACAAATTATAGATAATAGTATAAAGATTGATAATTTCAGAACACTTACTTGTGCTCTTGTGGAATTGTACCTACACTAAGAGGGAGTCTGTTAAACAGAACAAGGGAATACAGCATGGTTTAAAATCAGGAAAAAGAATATAAATGTTATATCTTTTCATCATACTTTTTCAGTTTGTACATTAAGTAAATAATGTAAGAAAATTCACTATATGAAAAAGAATGCAGCATCATGATTAGAGGAAAATTCATTAACAATCTGTGATATGCAGAAGACACACTCTTGATTGTTGAAAGCAAAGAGAATTTAAAGCACTTAATGAAGAATATATAAGAATGCAACATTCAGTATAGTTTACACATCAACATAAAGAAAACAAAAACCTTCACAACTGGACCACTTATAATAAATGGAGAAAGTATTGATGTTGTCAAAGATTTCATTTTATTTGCATCCACCATCAACACCCATGTAAGTTGCCATCAAGAAATCAAGTGACATATTACATTGGGCAAATCTGCTTCAAGAGGTCGCTTCAAAGTGCTAAAAGGAAAGATATCTCTTTGAGGACTATATTGCACTTGACCCAAGTCATGGTATTTTCAGTTGCCTCATATGCATGTGAAAATCAGTCAATGAGTCAGGAAGACTAAAGATTTGATACATTTGAATTACAGTGTTGGTGAATAATATTGAATATACCATGGACTTCCAGACAAACAAACAAATATGCCTTGGAAATAGTACATCTAGAAAGTTCCTTAGGAATCTGGACAGAGGAGGAGTCAGCCACAGGGACCCAGGTAAGGGTGGTAGGAGAGGTTTCCAACAGGGAAACAAACTTGCCTGTCGGTTTGTCCTCCTGTGGTGATGTGTTGATGTGAGTTTTGAGGCTGAGTCACCAGTGTTTCAAACCCAGCAAGATGCACATGGTGCACAGGTATCAGCCCAGCTTACAAATTGAGACAGACTAGGAAGAAGGAGGAGACCATCCACTTCTCAAAGAATTGGCTAGGGAAAACCTTATGAATAGCAAAGAAACACTGTTTGATACATTATCGCACAACTTTATGAACAGCCTGGTTAGGTTAGAAGGCTCTCAAAATAGGACTGGGAAAGAGCTGCATCATCTGAGTAAACCCAGCCTCAGTCCTATGGATAAGGTATAGCTTTTGAGACCTCCATTTACTGATGTGGTACCACTCAAATTGAAGAGAAACAGCTGCAGACATCCATTAATCATCGGAATATGGAACGTACGAATTCCCAACCACTTGAAAGTACTCATGAGGAATCTGTACATTGACCATGAGGCTGTGGTTCAAACTGAACAAGGGGACACTACATGGGTTAAAATCAAGAAGGGAGTGTGTCAGTTTTGTATCGTTTCCCCATACTTATTCAATCTATATGCCTAGCAAATAAACCAAGAAGCTGGACTATATGAAGAAAAACGTGGCATCAGGATTAGAGGAAGAATCTTCAACAACCTGAGATACGCTGAAGATACAACTTTGCTTGCTGAAAGTGAGGATGACTT
>NW_006922252.1:1147943-1152944 GCF_000298275.1 Orycteropus afer afer | reverse complement strand
CACAAGCCATGATATTTCCAATTGCCTTGTATGCATTTGAGAGCTGGACAATGTGTAAGGAAGACTGAAGAAGAGTTGATGCTTTTGAGTTGTGGTGCTGACGAAGAATGCTGAAAGTACCATGGACTGCTAAAAGAGCTAACAGATCTGTCCTGGAGGAAGTGCACCCAAAATGCTCCTTGGAAGCAACAATGGCCAGACTTTGTCTCACCTATTTTGGTCATGTTGTCAGAAGGGACCATTCCTTGGAAAAGCATGTCATGCTTGGTAGGGTCAGGGTCAACAAAAGAGTGGGAGGCCTTCAACGAGATGGATTGACACAGTGGATCCGATGATGGGCTCAAGTATAGCAGGGATCGTGGAGCTGGTGCGAGATAGGGCAGTGTTTCCTTCTGGTATGCATGGGGTCACTATGAGTCGGAAACTACTCGACAGCACCTAAAAACAACAACAACAAGAAACTTCCTTAGAAGTGCTATAGTTAAACTGTGCCTCATGTAGTTTTGTTATTTTATCAGGAGACAGCAGTTTATGGAGAAATGAGTTGATAAAATAGGGGGTCAGTGAAAAAGAGGAAGATCCTCAACAATATGGATTGACATAGTGGCTGCAACAGTGGGCTCAGACATGGTGATAATAGTGAAGAGGGCTCAAGACTGAGCTGTAATTTGTTCTGTTGTACTTAGGGTCACTGTGAATTGGCATCAAATTGACAGCATATAGCAACAACAACATGCACACATACTTCTTAGTCTGATACTCTATGTATGTGATCACCTTTCCTTTCTCACAGGTAATATTGCCTTCTTTAATTTTAGTTATTTTGGTCCATTTTGGTGTATTTTTAAGGGGTGTTCCACAAGGGAGAATTGTATCAACAGAAGTTTCCTAAAATATTTTGAAGAACACTTCACTTTTAAAGTAAACTCTAAGATGAATATGGTACTATATTGACAGGGAACTTCCAGATATGCAAGCTGGATCAAATGAGGATGTGGAGTGGGGAATATCATTGTGAATGCCAGATGGATCTTGGCTTAAAGCAAAGAATACCCAAAAGATGTTTACTTGTGTTTTATTGGCTATGTAAAGGCATTTGGCTCTGTAGATCATAAATTATGGATAACATTGCAAAGAATGGGAATTCCAGAATACTTAATTTGCTTGTGATGAACTTGTATATAGACCAGAAGTTTGTAGTTCAAACAGAACAAGGGGATACTGCATAGGTTAAAATCAGCAAGGGTATCAGGAATTTAACCATACTTATTTAATGTATGTTATGCAAATAATCAGAGAAGCTGGTCTAAATGAAGAACAATGCAGCATCAGGATTAGAGGAAGACTCATTAACAACCTGTGATATGCAGACAACAGAACCTTGCTTGCTGAAGCACTTATTGATGAAGATTAAAGACTACAGTCTGCAGTAAAGATTACACCTCAACATAAAGAAAACAAAAATCCTCACAACTGGGCCAATAAGCAATATAACAATAAATGGAGAAAAGATTGAAGTTGCCAAAGATTTCATATCACTTGGTTCTACAATCAACACCAAATGAAACATCAGTCAAGAAATCATATTTCACTGGACAAATCTGCTGAAAAAGACCTTTTTAAAGTTCTGAAGAGCAAAGATGTCTCTTTGAAGACTAAGTTATGCCTAACCCAAGTCATATTTTCAGTAGCCTCATATACATGTGAAAGCTGGACAATGGATAAGGAAGACTGAAGAAGAGTTGATGCTTTTAAGTTGTAATGTCTGATAGAATAGACTTCAAGGCAAAATCCAACATAAGGGACCAACCAGGAAGGGCATTATATGATGATTAAAGGGAAAATAGACCAAGAGGACATAACTATAATAAATATTTATACACTTAAAAAAATTCAACAAATCAAATCCAACAACTTATAATTAGAATTACATTTCATATCTGTAATAGTTTAATCTTGTTGTTTTAACAAATTACCACATATTTGATGGATTGAAATAATATTTTTTATTAATTTTAAAGTTCTAGCAGTGTGAAATCTTAAGTAGGCTTTAGTGGTATAAAATCAAAGTGTCTACATAGTGGTGATTCTCTGGGAACTCATTCTCAGGGGTGTTTTTTCATTTGCAGAACATCACTTAAAAATATATCAAAATGAACCAAATGAACCAAATTAACTAAACTTAAAAAAGACAATTATTAGCTAGGGGAGGGAGTAGTGATCATATTCATATAGTAGTTCTCATCAAGGAGAATCTAAATCTAACATCAATGAGAGTATGCTTCACTCTGAGACAAGGAACTAGATAGAGATGTATACTCTCACCACTTCTATTTAGTATCATAATGGAAGTCTTTAATTGTGTAATAAAGGAAGAAAATGAAATAAAAGTATACAGATTGGAAAAGAGGAAATAAAACTGACTGCAGAAGATACATTTTATGATTTTATATAGAAAATACCAAAGAATTAACAATAACAACAAAACTCCTGGAACTAATAAACATGTATAGTAAGGTTGCACACTACAAGATTAATACACAAAAGTCAATTGCTTGACTTGTAATAAAAATGAAAAATTGGAATTTGAAACAAAGAAAAACATGCAGCACCTTTTAAAATAGCATGAAAAATTAAATATGTGGGTTTAATATAAAAATACATATAGGATTTTTAGGATTTTGTAAGAAAAAAATTAGTAGCAGACATCTTACTTTAATTTTAAGAAATTTTTCATACCCAGGAAACCAAAAATTAACTGTAAAACAGGCATAGCTTGCAAACATATTGACTTGTTTTTTCATCAAAAACTGCTCTGCATCATTGTACATTTGTCTTTTTCAGTTAGAAAAGGGTAGTCAATAACAAACATACTACCTCATGATTTAATAAAAAATACTGTGTACATTCTTGATTACAATTTCAAGAGCCTTCATTTCTGCAAATTGGTAAAGGAACAAATTTTCAGCAATTACTTTTTAATGTTAACTCATTAAACATTAAATACTTAGCAACCATGGTAAATTGTATTTATTAAAACAAATAAACAAAGAAAAAATTAAGCTTCTATGAAATAGCCACTCCTTGGTTTATTCTTTCTACTCAATTTCTCTTCATAAAAGAAAACTTATGTCTTTCTAATTTGAAAACTGTTCATTATATAATAAAATAATCAAATACCATATTGTTGTTTTGAGCTAATTCAAAGGTTATCTTTCAAAAATTATAACTAGTTCAGTTTGAGTTACCAGTTTTCAGAAACAAAATGATTTCCTTGAATTCATACAGAATGATTACGAGAAATAAAGCTCATGTTTTAATTTATTTCTGTTTTGGTCATTTTAACAGGATCTATATGCAGAAAGCTAGAAAACATCAGTGAAAAAAATAAAAGAGAATCTAAACATTGAGAAGATAGTCCATGTTCATAAATTAGAAGACTCAGTATCGGCAAGTTGTCAGTTGTTCCCAATTTGATCTATAAATTTAACACATTTCAAATAGAAATGTATAAAAGCTAATTTTTAGATTTCATAAATAGATTCTAATATTTATTGTGAAAGGCAAAAGACCTACAATTGCCAAAATTACTGAAGAAAAAGAACAAAGATTGAGAATTCACATTATTTGATTTTAAGGCTTACTATAAAGTTACATTAATTATCAGTGTTGTCTTATGGGAAGAGTAAACATATAGATCATTAGTGCAGGCTCGATAGCTTAGAAATGAACCCACACAAATATAGTCCACTGATGTTTAACAAAAAACAAAGGCGATTCAATGGATAAAGAATTGTCTTTTCAACAAATGGTACTAAAACAGTTTGGCATTCACACATGAAAAATAAAGCTAGACACATCATAAGGCTTTCACAAACATCAATTTAGTAGGAATCATAGACCTAATTGTAAAATGTTAAATTAAAAAAAAAAAAAAAATTCTAGGAGAAAACATAAAAACTCAGTGCCATGGAGTCGGATCCTCTCATAGCAACCCCTCCTTGGATTTCTGAGGCAGTATCACTACGGAAGTAGATTCCCCAACCTTCTTTCTGAGGTGTAGCTGGTGGGTTTGAACTGTCAGTCTTCTGGTTAGCAGTGCCTTAGTCACTACACCACCAGAGCTCCCAGAAGAAAACACAGGAGAAAAGGAATATGACTTTGAATTTAAGGATGAGATTTTAGATGAAACAAAGCATGAAGCATAAAAGAAATAATGGATGTCTCCAAACCAAACTAAACTCACTACCATTGAGTGGAATCTGACTCATGGCCACCCCTCCTTGAGTTTCCAAGGCAGTATCACTATGGAATTAGATTGCCCCACCTTCTTTTCAAGAGTCGCTTGTGGATTGGAACCACCCGCCTCCTGGTTAGCAGTCAAATGCCTTAGGCACTATGCCACCAGAGCTCCTAATGGTTGTCTAGTTTTATTAAAATTAAAATGTTCTGCACTGTGGAAGACACTGCCAGAGAAGGAAAAGAAATGGCACAGACAGGTAGGAAATATTTACAAAGCATGCGTGTAATAAGAGAGATGTATCCAAAATATAAAAAGAATGCATAAAACTAAAAAATAAGAAAACACCAATTTAATGGATTGAATTGTGCCCCTAAAAAACATGTGTTGTAAATCATAACCTTTATGCCTGTGGTTTTAATCCAATTTGGGATTTGAGACAGGATTATTATAAGGTGTGTCTTGAGTCAATCTCTTAAAAAATACAAAAGACACATATTAAGGAAGTAGAGATGGGGAAAGAAAGAGGCCAAGCCACATGAAGATCAAATAGGAGCAGAAATTCAAAGAGACAGGGAACTTTCTCCAGAGTGGACACAGAGAGAAAGGCTTCCCCTGGAGCCAGTAACTGAATTCCAACTTCTAGCCCCCTAAACTGTTGTTGTTGTTGTTTGCCATCAAGTTGGCCCCGACTCATAGAGACCCCTCCTTGGGTTTCCGAGGCAGTATCACTACGGAAGTAGGAATGCCCAACCTTCCTT
>NW_006922252.1:1144995-1147843 GCF_000298275.1 Orycteropus afer afer | reverse complement strand
TGGGTTTCCGAGGCAGTATCACTACGGAAGTAGGAATGCCCAACCTTCCTTCCGAGGAGTGGCTGGTGGGTTTGAACCGCCAGCCGTCTGGTTAGCAAGCAAGTGTCTTAGCCACTATGCTACCAGAGCTCCTCCCTAAACTGTAAGAAAATAAATTTCTATTTGTTAAATTCACCCATTTCTGATATTTCCATTATATCATCAGAGGAAGTACAATTATTATTATTTTTTTTTTTTTCCCAGTGGAAGGAACTTGTCTAACTTATGTTGAAATGTTTGGTGGAAGGTAGAACTTGTATGTGATGAACTTGGATACTTGAGGAAAAATCTAAGTAAGATGTCAAAGGGATGGTTTCACTTGCCACTTAGAGTAAAATGTAAGAGAAAAAAGATGGAATTTAAAAAGAACTGTGCAAAGCAAAAACAAGACTTAAAGATTTGGAAAATTATTTTGTACAATCTAAGGACTAGAATTCTTACCAAGGATGTGACCACACATTTATTTGTTAAAGATATTAAGCCTGTGACTAACAGGCTCTATCCAACATCATAGTAGAAAACCCTCCAGATTAGATTGAAGGGGACAGAGAAAGAAGAAAAGAAGAGAATGTTTGCCTCTTGGAATTCCAAAGACAGGAACAAGGCTCAAAGTGTTGTCCCTTTAAAAAAGAAAAGAACCATCCTTGTAACAGCTCAGAAATCAGAAGAACTGTTGGAAGGAGCATGGGAAGCAGAGCTGTCTTGGTCTCAAAAGGTGAAGCCATGACCTCTGGGGAGTCAAAGGGTAGAGCCAAGGCCTCCCAGATTTTCAAAGAGTCTGTCTTCACCAATTTTGTTCTGGAGTGTGAGGCTTTCATTCATTTTGGTCAAGAGAATGAAACCATTGCCCAAATTTGAGGTGATACAGACATGTCCAAGGAGAAGAATGGGACCTTGGGGGCACAGGGGAAGGGGTCACCATTCAGATAGACTAGGGGAATGGGGGTGCCCAAAGCTAAGGGAGAAAAGTTGCCATCCCAGTGGGTCAGGTAGGCCCAGGGATGAGGGTCCTTCAATCAAAATCCAGAAAGCCTGGTCGAAATGTAGAATATAGAAGGCAGGGACATTGCCAAGCTAGTTTCGGAGAACAGAAAATTATTTTCAAGCCTGAGGGCTAATGTAAATTGTTGCCAGATTTTTGACTTGCTTAGTGCCTGTTATCCTTTCTTTCCCTCCGATTTCTCCCGTTTTTAATGAAAATGTTTATCTTGTGCCTATTCTACAACTAGATTTTGGAAGTCATAACCTATACACTAGATTTCATAGGTTCTCATATGAATAGGAATTTTGCCAAGGAGAGAATATGCCTAAAGTCTCAGAAAATGAGCTGATTTAAGAATTTGAGATGATTGGGTTAATGTGTTTTTCATGTGACAAAGCTATAAATTTGGAGGGCTGGAGGATGGAATGCTATGGATTGAAGTGTGACCCCAAAACTACGTGTTGTAAATCCTAGCCTCTCTGCCTGTGGTTATAATCCCATTGAGAATGCATTGCATTTGTTATGTAATGAGACAGGGTTAATGTGGGATATTGAAATTTCCTGAGCCAATCTCTTAAAAATATAAAAGGAACAGATTAAGGAAGTAGAGATGGGGGAAGAGAGATGTTAAAACTTATGAAGATCACTCAGGAGCAGATACTGAAGGAGACAAGGACCTTCCTCCAGAGATAACAAAGAGAGGTAGACTTCCAACTGGACCTTCCTGTAGAGCTGGTATCCTGCATTCATCAGACTCCTAGCATCTTAAACTGTGAGAAAATACATTTCTATTTGTTAAAACCATCCATTTGTAGTATTTTTGTTATAGCAGAACCAAATAAAAATTAAAATAGGCAAAAGATCTGGAGAAACATCTCACAAGGACGATATGTTGTTGTTAGGCGTCATTGAGTAGGTTCTGTTTCATAACACTCTTATGTGCAATAGAACAACACATTGCCTGGTCCTGCCCCATCTTAAAAATCGTTGCTTTGGTTGAGCCCATTATCACAGCCACTGTGACAATCCAGCTTGTTTAACACCTTGCCCTTTTTCACAGATCCTCTACTTTATCAAGTGTGATATTTTCTCCAGGGATTGTTTCCTTCTGACAGAATAACAAAAGTATATGAGGTGAGGTCTGGCCCTTCTTACCTCTAAGGAGCATTCTGGTTGTACCTCTTTCAAGACATGTTAGTTCATTCTTCTAGCACTCTGTGGTATTTTCTATGCTCTTCTCCAACATCACAATTGAAATACATCAATTCATCTGGAGTCTTCCTTATTCATTGTCCAGCTTTTGTGTGCATATGAAGTAATGGAAAATAATGTGCCTTGAGTCAGGTGCACCTTAGTCTTCAAAGTGCCATCTTTGCTCTTTAATAATTTAAAGAGGTCTTTTGGAGCAGATTTGCTGAATGCATTGTATCTTTTGATCTCCTGACTGCTGCTTCCACAGGCAATGATTGTACATGCAAGTAAAATGAAATCATGGCCAATTTCACTCTTTTCTCCACTTACCGTGAAGTTGCTTATAGGTCCAGTTGTGAGGATTTTTTTTTCTTTATGTTGAGATATAATCCATATAGAAGACTGTATGAACTTCATCATCTGATTCATACATAAGGCTCTGATCTTCATCACTAATTACTTTAAGTCTTCTTCACTTTGAGCAAGCAAGGTTGTATCATCTGTGTATCACAGGTTTTTAATGGGTGTTCCTCACTCCTGGTGCCATGTGATAGTTGAGGATGTGTCAACTTGGCTGGACTCCAGTTGTGAGTGGTGGTTCCCATGATGGGATCAGATGACTGAGTTCTGAGCGGC
>NW_006922252.1:1137441-1141600 GCF_000298275.1 Orycteropus afer afer | reverse complement strand
CTCAATCTTCTCTCCATTTATTGTGATGCTGCTCATTGGTCCAGTTGTGAGGATTTTTGTTTTCTTTATATTGAGACATAATCCATACTGCTTGCATTCTTCAAGCTTCATCAGTAAGTGCCTTAAGTCATCCTCACTTTCAACAAGCAAAGTTGTATCATCTGTGTATCTCAGGTTGTTAACGATTCTTCCTCCAATCCTGATGCCACATTTTTCTTCATATAGTCTAGCTGCTTGGATTATTTGCTCAGCATATAGATTGAATAAGTATGGGGAAAGGATCCAACCCTGATGCATTTTTTATGCGTCATAACAATCATATTTAATATGATAATAATCCTCCATATTATATAGTCATTAAAACAGAAAATTGAAAGAAAAGAGTATCCACTGTTGTTGTGTATTGTCAGGTCAATTTCAATTCATACCTAACCTGAATAACAAAACAAAACAACAACAAAAAAACTAACTGTCATCCAGTTGGATTGACATCTGACTCATAGCGACCCCTCCTTGGGCTTCCAAGGTAGTATCTCTATGGAAGTAGATTGCCCATTCTTCCTTCCAAGGAGTGGCTTTTGGGTTTGAACCACCAGCCTTCTGATTAGCAGTCAAATGCATTAGGCACTACACCACCAAAGCCCCCACCCTGAATGTTGTTGTTAGTTGTTATGTGCCATCAAGTCGGCCCCGACTCATAGCGACCCCTCCTTGGGTTTCCGAGGCAGTATCACTACAGAAGTAGGATTGCCCAACCTTCCTTCTGAGGAGTGGCTGTTGGGTTTGAACTGCCAGCCTTCTGGTTAGCAGTCAAGTGCCTTAGGCACTATGCTACCAGAACTCCTCCCACCCTGAATAGAATGATGGAATTTATAAAGGTAAGTGTAGATATCATTAAAATGAAACTAAGACATTCATTGTTGTTATCGTTAGGTGCCATCGAGGTGTCTCCAACCCATAGTGACCCTATGTACAAAGAAACACTGTCCAGTCCTGGGGAATCCTTACAATCCTGCAATGCTTGAGCCTTTAGTCGGAGCACTGTACTAATCTTTCTCATTGAGAGTCTTCTTTTTTTGCTCCTTTCTTTACTAAGCATGAATTTTTTTTTTCCATGGACTGGTCCCCTCTGACTGACATTACCAACCTATGGGAGGGGAAGTCTGGCCACTGTCACTTTTAACACCATTTTGGCTGTACTTCTCCCAAGTCAGATTTGTTTGTTTTTCTGGAATTCCATAGTATTTTCAGTTTTCTTCACCAATACCACAATTCAAAGACAGCAACTCTTCTTCGATCTTCTTTATTCATTGTCCAGCTTTCACATACTCATATGGCACATGAAAATACCATGGTGTGAGTCAGGTGCACCTTAGTCTTCAAAGTAGAACTTTTGTTCTTTAACACTTTAAAGAGAATGTTTGTAGCAGGCTTGCCCAGTACACCACTGTGTCTGATTTCTTGACTACTATTTCCATGGGTGTTGATTTTAGATGCAAATGAAATGAACTCTTTGGCCACTTCAATCTTTTCTCCAAATATCATGATGTTGCTTATTGATCAGTTGTGAGGATTTATTCCCCTCATGTTGAGGTTTAATTCATACTGAACACTATAGTCTTTTATCTTCATCAGTAAGTGCTTCAAGTCATCTTTACTTCCAGAAAGTGAGGTTGTGTCATCTGCATATTGCATGTTGTTAATGAGTCTTCCTCCAATCTTGATGTCACATTGATCTTCATATAATCCTGCTTCTCCGATTATTTGTTCACTATACAGATTGAATAATACAGTGAAAAATACCATCCTAGCACACACCTTTCCTGATTTTAAAGCACTCACTAAGCACTTGTTCTGTTGGAATGATTACTTCTTGGTCTTTGTACATGTTCCTTGTGAGCACAATTAAGTGTTCTGGAATCCCCATTCTTTGCAATTTTATCCATAATTTGTTATGATTCACACAGTCCAATGTTTTTTCATAATCAATAAAACACAGGTAAACATCTCCTGGTATTCTTTGTATTTAGTCAATATCCATTTGACATCAGCAAAAGTATCCCTGCTCCACGTCCTGTTCTGAATCCACCTTTATTCTTTGGAAGTTCTTTGTCAATATACTGCTTCAACATGCTTTAAGTTTTCTTCAGCAAAATTTTACTTCCATATGATATGCTGTTGGATCACATTTCTTTGGAATAGGAAAAAATTTTATTATCTTCAGGTTGCTATTCCAGGTAGCTATCTCACATTTCTTGGAATAAATGAGGGTATGTCTTCAGTGCTGCATCCATTTCATGAAACATCTCAGTGAGTATTCCATCAATTTCTGAAACATTGTTAATGTTACTATTATTCAAATTGACACATCAACACCCAAAGCCAAAGATGAAGAAATTGAAGATTTTTACCAATTTTTGCAGTCTAGTATTGACCAAACATGCAATCAAGATGTATTTAAAATTACTGGCAATTGGAATGAAATGTGGGAAATAAAGAAGCAGAGGTAGTTGGAAAATATGGTCTTGGTGACAGAATTGACACCAGAGACTACATGATAGAATTTTGAGAGACCAAAGACTTATTCATTGCAAATACCTTTTTCAACACAAATGGCAACTATACACTTGAACCTCACCAGATGGAAAACACAGGCATCAAATCAATTACATCCATTGAAAGAAGCAGTGGAGAAACTCAATATCATCATTCAGAACAAGGCCAGCATCTGGATGTGAAACAGCCCATCAATTGCTCATATGTAAGTTTAAGTTAAGAAGCTCTGGTGACATAATGGATAAGACATTTGGCTGCTAACCAGAATATCAGTGGTTCAAACCCATCAGCCCTTCCATGGAAGGAAGACTGGGTGATCTACTTCCATAAAGATTTACAACCTCAGAAACCCAGTGGGGGTCACTGTAAGTTGGAATTGACTCAATGGCATTGAGTTTGGTTTTTGGTTTGGAAATTGAAGCAACTTCATATTCAATATCAAGTTTATATTTTCATTATTGTAGACTAGATTTAATTTTCTTTAGAAAATTTGTTCTGCATACTCACAGAATTTTCCTTAGAAAATTAAATCTAGTCAACAAGAGCAAAAATATGAACTTGTTTATATCCCACCTGAATTTAGAGACCATCTTAAGAATAGTTTGATGCACTCAACATCCATGATCTAAGACCAGATGTGTTGTGGGATGATATCTAACACATCATACATGAAGAAAGCCAAAGGTCATTAAAAAGACAGGAAAGAAAAAAAAAAAAAAAAAAAAAGACGAATTGAATGTCAGAAAAGACTCTGAAACTTGCTATTGAACTGAGGGTTCCTAAAGCAAATGGAAGAAATGATTAAATAAAAAAGCTGAACAGAAGATTTTAAAGGGCGGCTTAAGAAGACAAAGTAAAGTATCATAATGAAATATGCAAAGACCTGGAGTTAGAAAACCAACAGCGAAGAACACTCTTGACTTTTCTCAAGCTGAAAGAACAGAAGAAAAAATTCAAGCATCAAGTTACAATACTGATGGATTCCATGGCCAAAATATTGAACAATGCAAGAAACATCAGAAAAAGTTGGAATGAATACACAGAGTCACTGTACCAAAAATAATTTGTCAATGGTCAAGCTTTTCAGGAGGTAACATATGATCAAGAACTAATGATATTGAAGGAAGAAGTCCCACCTGCACTGAAGGAAAATATATAAAAGTGATGATCAATAAAACCGAAGATTGGGGTTCACCTGGCAGCCAAACAACAGACAGGAAAATAAAATGAATAGTAATAACTAGTGAGGAACTATGCCTTAGAACAATTAATCATATTAGATCACAAGGGAAGCTTTTGTCCTAGAGAAAAGTTGAGATGGCAGGAAGGGGCAGAAAAGAAGGAAGAATGGACCCCAGGAACCAAGGGAGGAAGTGTATGAATTATTGGATGGAAAACTAATTTGTTCTGCATACTCACAATTAAAACAAAATAAATAATAAAAATAAAGCCAACGATTATTCATTTAAATGACTATTAAAATTTACAACTATTAAACTGACTGGAAAAATATAATTGGAAATAATTACTATGTTATCGTTGTTGTTGTTATGTGCCATAGAGTCGGCCCCGACTCATAGCGACCCCTCCTTGGGTTTCCGAG
>NW_006922252.1:1131661-1137165 GCF_000298275.1 Orycteropus afer afer | reverse complement strand
TAATGATTTTTATTATTAAATTTTAAGTTAACTTTTTTTTTTCACTACTGCCACAAAAAGAAAGAGCTCACAAAATACTGTTACAAATTAGTAAAGGAAAATTCTACTACAGAATTTGGATTTGTGATTATAAACATGTACATGGAGTAAACTCTAGGTCTAGATAATGTCATCAATAATTATAATAAGTACAGAGGAAAAAAAAATAACACCAATATTACAAAATACTTCCAAAAGGCAGAAAATGAGAAAACATGTATCAACTATTTTTGTGCAGTTATCATAACTTTGATACCAAAGGTTGTCAAAGGCATTACAAAATAGAAAAATTATAGGTCACCCTATGATAAACCATGTCAATGCTCAAGCAAATCTTAGTTAATAAAATCTAAAGACGTGTAAAATGGATGTGAATCAAAGAATGTTGAGTTTATTTTAAAAATACAAATTGATCAATATTGAAAATCAAATGAAGGTAATTCACTACATTTACAAATAAAGTAGAAAAATAAAACAGTCATTTCAATATTTGCAGAAAGAATTTCTAATAAATTTTAAACTTCTTTCATTAACAAAATTCTTAGGGAAATTTTTGTTGTTGTGTGCTGTTGAGTTGGACCAGACTCATAGAGACCCCTCCCTGGGTTTCCGAGGAAGTATCACTACAGAAGTAGATTACCCAACCTTCCTTCAGAGGTGGTGGGTTTGAATCATCAGCCTTTTGGGCAGCAGTCAAGTGCCTTAGGAAATAGGAATATAAAAATACTTCTTTAATATTAAACAGAATAAGACAAAGATTCCCACTATCATTGTTTCTACTTAACATTGTACTTAAAGACTCTAGCAAAGGCAACAGGAAAGACAAAGACTTAAAAAGCTCACTTTTTACAATATAAAAAAAATCACATTTTACAGATGACTCATGTTAGTTTTCATTATATTCATGGTGATGATTTATATGTGTCAAAATATATTGATCATCATGGTCATGGTTTCATTTCTTGTTTTAATGCTTAAAATTCCTCCCCCATTTCATAAGCAGATCTATTGGAATCAAAATATATTTTTGTGGCATTTTTGGAGTTTTATGTAATCATTTAAAAATTTACCTCTGACATCTGGAATTTATTTTGGTGTATAGTCCAAAAGTTTTATTTTATGGGAGCCTGAAACACTAATAACCACAGAAATAATTCTGTAAAATGCATAAAAATATGCATCCACTGTATTTACCAATTCAGTCATAATAGGGGAAAAAGAACAGTTAGAGAGTCAAGTAGATCTGAGTTTTAATTTTGGCTAAATTTAGCCCTATAAAATTTCCCTTTGCATTCACTAGCCATGTAGCCTTGGACACCTCATTTAACATTTTTTTTTAATTTCTATTTTCTTTAACATATAAATTGAACATGTTCTTACCTTAGAAGATATTTACCAGTATAAAATAATGCATTGAATGTACCTTTCACAGTACAATTAGAATAAAAAATGCACAACAAATGTTAGTTCCTCTTATGTTAGATTCTAGGAAAGACATAATTCTTAAATAAGTAATTTAATTTATGGACAAAATGATGCACTGACTTCAGGCATTATTTTAAATGATATATTCATTCAATAGAATTTATGGTTTCCTTAATATATGTCACATTTTGCAACATACCACTTGAAAAATTTACATCCAAATTTCAAAGAGCATTGACTCATTTTCAGGGAGTGAAAATTATAAACAATTACAAGACAGTAGAAATTATGTTGTGGTACAATGAAGGCTTGGTGGTGAGGTAGTTAAAGTGCTTTCCTGCTAACAGAAAAGTCAGCAGTTCAAACTCACCTACTGCTCCAGGGAGAAGGTTATAGTCATAAAGATTTACTGTCTTGGTAATCCTATAGGGCAGTTCCACTTTGTCCCGCAGTGTGGCTTTGAGTAGGAATAACTCCCACAGTGGATTTGGGTTTGGACAGTGAATCCATGTATACCAGTCAGCACAGAGGAAGAGCATAAACCATACTTGTATGGAAGAGATGGTGGTACATGACTGGCCCCCTTAGGAGGACTCTTCTGTGTTTAGACAGATAAATCAGGATTAGCAAGAATGATTGTTATTAAATGGAGTTCTAGAAAGGAAAGTACATAAAGACATGCATTGCATTTGGAAAGTAGATGATGGGGTAAAGGAAAATATTATGTCATGTTATAAAATGTAATTTTTATCTTGAATATGTTTATGGGCTATTTTAGTTTTTTGTTTTGTTTTTTGGGGGAGGATTAAGAATTGTTTGGAGTTGGGAAAGGCTGCTCTGGTAAGAGTTTGACCATTTGTTTTAAGAATGAAAGCAGAACAATTGAGGTCAGTTAGGAAATCATTTGTAGTAAAAAAAAAAAAAAAAAAAAAGTTATTCTGAAAGTTGATTCTTAGAGTTGTTATTGTATTCTCTTAGCTCTATCAGTCGCAATTCAAAATTTAAAAAAAAAAAAAAAAAAAAAAAAACTCAATGCCAACGAGTTGGTTCCAACTTATAGTGACCTCCTTGGGTTTCTGAGGCTGTAACTCTATGGAAGTAGATTGCCCGATCTTCCTTCCGAGGAGCGGCAGGTGGGTTTGAACGATTAGCCTTCTGGTTAGCAGTCAAATGCCTTAGACATTACGCCACCAGATGTAGCAGGACAAAAAAAAAAAAAAAAATTAGAAAAAGAAACCCTAACTATGGCAGAGATAGTGAAAATAAAGCCAAGAACACTTTAGAAGTGATAATCCTTAGATTTATAGCTTGCTTATGTGGAGGGACAGTACATGAAGTTTCAGCCTGTTTCTTGTTATTGTTATTTGCCTTGGTTCTTTAAATCATTTTATTTTCATTGTCATTCTTTCCCTGCTCTAACTAGCTTTAGTCTCAGCAAATGCTCATGTGAAAGGATAAACTCATGGGAGATTCATGATGGGATTATTGTAATTCTCAGAAGACTCAAAGTCAAGATAGATACACATTGAAGACTAAATGCCTTTTTTTAAATTTATGCCATGACACCAAATAAGCTCCGGAATTTAATCAACTCCAGGGAGATTGAAGGATAAACGGGTGGGGTGTTTGAAATTATTTATGTGAATGAATCTAAAAATACACATTTAAGAATTTATTTGATGACATTGAGTTTATGTGGAAGTGATTAAATATTCTGTATCAGATTTGTGGCAGTCACAGAGGTTACCCTAAGCTCTCACTTCCTAGGACAAGCTATAGTTTCCAGGAGTACAGTTATCTTAGAACATCCAACCACAGCAACTTTTGAATTCCCTGAAGCAGACTCTGAGCTGGTAAATGCTTTTCCCATCAGCTCCCAGGCAATGACTGAGCATAGTGACAGTGTAGGGACCCGTTCATTTCTGATCAATAGGGGCTCCTCTATGGGCAGTCTGTACATCTGAGCCCCTCCTTGGGCTGGCTAAGATTCAATGCTGTCTGAAATTCACAGATGTCAGACCAACATTGTGGTCTTAGCTTTTTCTGTTCACTCCAATTTCTTTTCTCCCTTATTTCACATAAACTATCACATGTACCATATACATGTACTGTATTTTTTGTGTGTGTGTTTAGGATCTGCTTCTCAGAATACCCAACTGACACAGTTGAATGGGTGCTTAAAAGTTAGTCTTAGAAAGCTCATTTTTAATTTTGCATATCTATGTCCCTGTGACTGTTAACTGTGATTACTACTATGCTTATCACATAGAGATAGTAAAAATCTAAGTGTGGCTATATTCATCCAGGGAATGTATATGAGAAAAAATGACAAGGGTGTTAAACACAAACACAGGAAAACACTAACATTTAAAGCACATGTAAAAAAAAAGACTGTTAAAATGGACTAAGCGAAAATAAACTGCAGAGCATCAAGGATGTTATCAAGTCCTAAGTCTAGGAGAAGTAGTTTTCAAAATTTCAATCACATATTATAAAGATTTTTTCAACTCAGCTATGGCTATTCTTAATCTTTGCTTACATTGTTCAATAAGCTACACTATGTCCACATCTTCGCCTGGGACTAAACTGTAGTGAATAATTTCAAACATACTGGTTAAACTCGTTTGGAAATTCTGTGTGTTCTTCCTGCTCTTCCTTTGTCCTTTCTTCAATTTTTCACTGTCTCCCAACTTTGCTGATCTTTCTGTCTTTCAGGGGAGGTCAAAAAGCAACTACCAGCTAGGAAGGGAACAACTGAACAATTGAAGACAAACTGAGAATTTTCCCAACCTTTAAACCACTCTATAAATGTTTCATATTCATTGCAAGTTTGAGTGGTACAAATTAATGTACACAGTTATTCAGATTTACATGCATTAAACAAGGTATTACACAGTAGTTTCTAAAAAAAAAATAATGATGATATAATTATCACTTATATCATAATTGCTCATATGCAAGTTGAAGTTGAAATGAAGAAAATTAAAGCAACTTATTATATTGTTGTATCCTTCCTTAATTTATAGACCTTCTCAAGAATAGATATGATGCATTGAACACCAATAACTGAAGACCAGGTGAATTGTGACATGATATCAGGACATGATATATAAAGAAAGCAAAAGGTCATTAAAAAGTGAAGAAAAAAATGAAAGACTAAAGTGGCTGTCAGAAAAAAAACCTGAAATTTTTTTTCTTATAAAGAGTGTTGTTATGTTGTTGTTAGGTGCCACTGAGTCATCTCTGACTCACAGCAACCCTATGCACAACAGAATGAAACACTGCCCAGTCTGGTGCCAGCCTCACAATCCCTAAGCCCATCATTGCAGCTACTGTGACTATCCATCTAGTTGAGTGAGGGCTTTTTCCTTCTTTGTTGACCTTTCATTTTACCAAGCATGTGTGATATCCTTCTCCAGTTAATGATTCCTTCTGACAACATGACCAAAGTAGGTGAGACTAAGTCTGGCCATTCTCTCCTCTAAGGAGAACTCCAGCTGCACTTCTTCCAGGACAGATTTGTTAGTCCTTTTAGCAGACCATGGTACTCTTCACATTTTTCTCCAACACCACAACTCAAAAGCAACAACTCTTCTGTCTTCCTTATTCATTGTCCAGCTCTCTCACATGCATAAGAAGCAATTGAAAATACCATTGCTTGGGTTGTTGTTGTTGTTGTTGTTGTTAAGTGCCGTCGAGTAGTTTCCGACTCATAGCGACCCCATGCACAGCAGAACGAAACACTGCCCGATCCCGGGCCAGCACCATAATCCCTGCTATATTTGAGCCCATCATTGCAGCCACCTCATCAATCCATCTCCTTGAAGGCCTCCCCCTCTTTTGTCAACCCTCCACACTACCAAGCATGACATCCTTCTCCAGGGAATGGTCCCTTCTTACAACATGACCAATATAGGTGAGACGAAGTCTGGCCATTCTTACTTCCAAGGAGCATTCTGGCTGCACTTCCTCCAGGACAGATCTGTTAGTTCTTTTAGCAGTCCATGGTACTTTCAGCATTTTTTGCCAGCACCACAACT
>NW_006922252.1:1125661-1129551 GCF_000298275.1 Orycteropus afer afer | reverse complement strand
TGGCTTTGGTGGTTGGGGCATAAATTTGAATAACAGTCATATTAATGGGTCTTCCTTGTAGGCGTATGGATATTATCCTATCACTGACAGCATTGAGGATGACTTAAGGCACCTACTGCTGAAGGTTGAAGAATACAGTCTGCAGTATGGATTACATCTCAACATAAAGAAAACACCTTCCCTTGTTACCCTCCCGAGAGGGATCGGGTCTCCGGGAGCAAGGTAAGCATGGGCGGGCTGGTGCTTACTCACTGATTGCTTGGGTTAGGTGCATCTTAGTGTTCAAGTAGACATCTTTGCTCTTCATCACTTAAAAGAGGTCTTTTGCAGCAGATTTACCCAATGCAAATACATCTTCTGATGTCTTGACTGCTGATTCCATTGGTGAGTTGATTATAAAACTGGGTAATATAAAGTGCTTGACAATTTCTAACTTTTCTTTATTTATTGTGAAGCTGTTTATTGGACCAGTTGTGAGGATTTTTGTTTTCTTTATATTGAAGTGTAATGCACACTGTCCACACTGCAGTTTGTAGCCTCTAATCTTCATAAGTAAGTGCTTCAAGTCATCCTCACTTTCAGCAAGCAAAGCTGTGTCATCTGCATATCACAGGTTGTTAATAAGTCTTACTTCAATCCTGATGCCACATTCTTCTTCATATAATCCAGTTTCTCAGATTATTTGCTAAGAATAGAATTTGAATAAATATGGTGAAAGGATACAACCTTGATTCACTCCCTTCTTGACTTTGAACCATGCAATATCCCCTTGTTCTGTTTTAACAACAGCCTCCTGATCTGTATACAGGTTCTTTATCAGTACAATCAAGCATTCTGAAATTCTCATTCTTCTCAATGTTATCCACAATTTGTTACGATCCATACATTAGAAGGTTTCTGCATAGTCAATTAAACATAAGTAAACATCTTTCTGATATTTTTTGCTTTCAGCTAAGATCCATCAGACATCAGCAATGATATCCCTCATTCCATGTCCTCTTCTGAACACAGCTAGCATTTCTGGAAGTTCTCTGTCAATACACTGCTGCAACGACTTTTGAATTATGTTCAGTAAGATTTTACTTTCATGTGAAATTATTGATATTGTTTGATAATTTGCACATTATGTGGGATCACCTTTCTTTGGAATGCATACAAATATAGATCTCTTCCAATTAGTTGGCCAGGTAGCCGTCTTCCAAATATTTTGGCATACTTGAATGAGTACCTCCAGTGCGGCAGCCATTTGTTGAAACATCTCAATGGGTATTCCATCAACTCCTGGAGCTTTGTTTTTCATCAATTACTTCAGTGTAGCTTCAACTTCTTCCTTCAATACCATTGTTTTTTGATCATATGCCAGTTCCTGAAATGGATGAACATTGACCAGTTATTTTTGGTATGGAGATTGTATGTTCCTTCCATCTTCTTTTGATGTCTCCTGCATCATTCAGTATTTTGCCCATAGAATCTTTCAATATTGCAACTTGAGCCTTATT
This sequence comes from Orycteropus afer afer, assembly GCF_000298275.1. Classification (NCBI taxonomy): domain Eukaryota; kingdom Metazoa; phylum Chordata; class Mammalia; order Tubulidentata; family Orycteropodidae; genus Orycteropus; species Orycteropus afer. The sequence goes on along the minus strand of NW_006922252.1, from coordinate 1,128,052 downwards.
TTTTTTTTCCCTCAGTTCTTTCAGCTTGAGAAATGGCTAATGTGTTCTTCCCTTTTGATTTTCTAACCTCAGGTCTTTGTACATTTCATTATAATAGTTGGCTTAGTCTTCTTGAGCTGCTCTTTCAATTCTTCTGATCAGCTCTTTTATCTTGTCATTTCTTCCATTTGTTTTAGCTACTCTCCACTAAAGGGCAAGTTTCAGAGTCTCTTCTGTCATCTATTTTGGTCTTTTCTTCCTCTTTTTTTCTTTTTAATGACCTCTTGCTTTTTTCATGTATGATGTTCTTGATGTCATTCCACAATTTCTCTGGTTTTTGGTTACAGGTGTTCAATGCATCAAATCTACTTTTTAGATGGTCTCTAAATTCAGGAGGGATGTATTCAAGGTCATATTTTGGCTCTGGTGGACTTGTTCTAATTGTCTTCAACTTCATCTTGAATGTTCATATGAGCAGTTAATGGTCTGTTCCACAGTCATCTCCTGGCCTTGTTTTGGCTGAAGATATGGAACTTCTCCATTGCCTCTTCCAATGTAATCAATCTGATTCCTGTGTTCCCCACCTGGTGAAGTCCACATATATAGTCATCATGTATGTTGTTGCAAAAAGGTATTTGTAATGAATAAGACGTTGGCCTTCCAAAACTCTATCATGTGATCTACAACATTATTTCTATCTCCAAGGATATGTTTTCCAACTACCAGTAAATCTTCTTTGCTTCCAACTTTTGCAATCCAGTCATCAGTGACAATCAACACATCTTGATTGCATGTTCGGTCAATTTCAGACTATACTATGTCTCCAGAGCTCCTGCAGAATTTTGTAGAAATCTTCAATTTCTTCATCTTTGGCTTTCGTGGTTGGTGTGTATATTTTAATAATAGTGGTGTGTATATTTTAATAATAGTAGTATTAACTGGTGTTCCTTGTAAGTGTATGGATATTATCCTATCACTGACAACATTGTCCTTCAGGACAGATCTTGAAACACTCTTTGTAATGATGCATGCCACACCATTTCTCTTTAATTTAACATGTCATTACCAGTATAGTAGATCCTATGGCAGTCTGATTCAAAATGGCCCAAACCAGTCAATTCCAGCTCACTAATGCCTAGGATATTGATCTTTATGTGTATCATTTCATTTTTGACAACTTTCAATTTTCCTAGATTCATACTTCATACATTTCATGTTCAAATTATTAATGGATGGATCTCTGGTGGTGTAGTGCCTAAGGCTTTTGACTGCTAACCAGAAAGTTGACAGTTCAATCTCAACAGCCACTCCTTGTAAAGAAGGTTGGGCATTCTACTTCTGTAGTGATACCACTTAGAAACCCAAGGAAGAGTTGCTATGAGTTGGAGCAAACTTAATGGCAGTGCATTTGTTTTTGGTTTTTGCATCTGTTTTTATTCATTTGGGGTCATGTCACATCAGTCAATGGGTGTCCTGAAAGCTTTACACTATATTGTTAAGGTCATCTCTATTCTGAGGAGTCAGCTCCTGCCCAGTCAAATTTTGAGTCCCTTCTGGTTTGATGGGCTCATCTCTGGCACTATATCAGAGGGTGTTTCAGGGCTATTCATAAAATTTTCCAGTAATATATCAGATAGTGTTTCGCCGCCATTCAAAGGTTTTCTTTGGCCAATTGCTTGAGAAGTGGATAGCCTCTTCCTTCTTCTGAGTCTGTCTTAGCTCAGAAGCGCCACTGAAACCTGCCCACCATGGGTAACACTACTGATATTTCACAACACAGTGGCATATCTTCCAGCTTCATAGCAACATGTAAGCCACCACAGGACAACAAACTGACAGAAAAGTTCATCTCCCTTAGTTGTTCCTAACCCCTCTGCACCTGCCTACCTCGGGCAATGGCCTTAAAACAGAGTCCCACCTAGTGAAAAACAGCCTCCAATGCCCAGGCCTGCCTACCTCAGGCCCTGACCTTAATATAGAGCCACCTCAAGTGAAAAGCAGCCTCCAAGCCCCTGGTCTGTGTGCCTCAGACCCCAACCTTAATATAGAGCTACCCTCAAGTGAAAACTAGCTTTCAAGTCCCAGGCCTACCTACCTCAGGCCCCGAACTTAATAACACACAAGGGAAAAGCAGCCTCTAAATCTTGGGTATGCCTACCTCAGGGCTCAGCCTTAATATAGAGCCACACCCAAGCAAAAAGCAGCCTCCAAGCCTTGGAAAGAGATAGTAGCTAAAGTGAATGGAAGAAACAATGAAGTAAGAGTTGAGCAGAAGACTTAAAAAGACTATGTGAGAAGATAAAGAAAAAGTATAATGAAATGTGCAAATACCTAGACTTAGAAAATCAAAAGGCAAGAACATGTATGGCATTTCTCAAGCTGATAAAATTGAAGGAAAAAAAAAAAAAAAAA
>NW_006922252.1:1117704-1125561 GCF_000298275.1 Orycteropus afer afer | reverse complement strand
AAAAAAAAAAAAAAAAAGCTCCAGTACTGAAGGACTTTATGGGAAAAACTGAACGACACAAGAAGAATTAAAATAAGATGGAAGAAATACACAGAGACACCATACCAAAAAGAATTGACCCTTCTTCTGAGTCTGTCTTAGCTCAGAAGTTCCACTGAAACTTGTCCACCATGGGTAATACTGCCATTTCAGAAGGTAGCCTACAGTCAAGAACCTATGGTACTGAACTACCATTTGTCTGTCAGTTTGTCATATTGTAGTGATTTGCATGTTGCTGTGAAGCTGGAGGCAATATGCCATTGGTATTTCAAGTACCAGTAGGGTCATCCATGGTGGACAGATTTTAGGGGAGCTTCCAGACAAAGACAGACTGACAAGAAGGATGAGACAATTCACTTTTTGTTACTGGAAAACTTTATGAAGAGTGGTGAAACAATGTCTGATACAGTGCCTGAAGATGAGTTCCTCAGATTGGGAGACATGCAAAAGAAGAGAGGAAAAGCTGCTTCTTCAAAGTATAGTCCATCTTAATGATGTGGATGGAGTAAAACCTTCAAGACCTTCATTTGCTTCATTTGCACAATTCAAAATGGGAAGAAAGAGTTGCAAACATTCATTAATAATTGGATCATGGAATGTATGAAGTATAAATCTAGGAAAATTGGAAGCTGTCAAAAATTAAATGGAACAGGTAAAGATCAATATCCTAGCCATTAGTGAGCTTATATGGACTGGTATTGGCCATTTGGAATAAGAAAACCATATCAACTACTATACCAGGAATGAGTAATTAAAGAGGAATGGAATTGAATTCATTGTCAAAAAGAACATCTAAAGATCTATCCTGAAATACAATGCTGCCACTAGTAGGGTAATATTCATACACCAACAATGAAGGTCAGTTAATACTACTATTATTCAAATTTATGCACCAACTACTAAAGACAAAGATGAAAAAATCAAAGATTTTTACCAACTTCTGAAGTATAAAATTAACCAAATATGAAATCAAGATGTATTTGTAATTATTGATGATTTGAATATGAAAGTTGGAAAGAAAGACAAATCATTGGTGGTTGGAAAATATGGCCTTGGTGATAGAAATGACACTAGATCATATGATAGAATTTTGTAAGACCAACAATTTATTCATTGCAAATACCTTTCCTCAAATACATAAATCATGGCTATATATGTGAACTTCACCAGGTGTAATCCAGCAAAATAAGATCCACTATCTCTATGGGAAGAGGTGATGGAAAAGCTCAATATCTTCAGCCAAAACATGACCAGGAGAAGACTTGGAACAGACTATCATTTCTCATATGAAAGTTCAAGTTGAAACTAAAAGTTAAAATAAGTCCATCAGAGACAAGATATAACCTTGAGTATATCACACCTGAATTTAGAGACCACCTGAAGAATAGATTTCATGAACTGAACACCAGTCACTGAAGATGAAACAAGTTGTTTCATGACAAAAAGGACATCATACATGAAGAAAGCAAATGGTCATTAAAAGGTCAGGAAAGGAAGAAAAGACAAAAGTGGATGTCAGAAGAGACTCTGAAACTTGCTCTTGAACAGAAAGTAGCTCAAGTGAATGGAAGAAATATTGAAAAAATAAATTTAATAGAAGATTTTGAAATGTGGCTTGAGATGACAAAGTAAAATATTCTAATGAAACATGTAAAATCCTGGAATTAGAAAAACAAAAAGGAACAACATTCTCAGCATTCCACAAGCTGAAAGAAATGAAGAAATAATTCAAGGCTAGAGTTGCAATATTGGAGGATTCTATAGGCAAAATATTGAAGGATGCAGGAAGCATCAAAAGAAGATGGAAGGAATACACAGAGTCACTGTATCAAAAATAATTGGTCAAAGTTCAACTATTGCAGAAAAGAGCATATGAATAAAAACCAATGGTATTGAAAGAAGAAGTCCAAGTTGCACTGAAGGAATTGGTGAAAAATAAGCCTCCAAGAATAGATAGAAGACCCATTGAGATGTTGTAACAGATAGTTGCAGCACTTGAAGCACTGACTCCTTTATGCAAAGAAACTTGGAAGACAATTACCTGCCCAACTGATGGGAAGAGATTAACATTTGTGCCAATTCCAAAGAAAGTTGATTCAACAGAATCTGGAATTATCAAATAATATCATTAATATCACAGGTAAGTAAAATTTTTCTGAAGATAGTTAAAAGACAGTTGAAGCAGTATATTGATAGTGGACTTCCAGAAATGCAAGCTGGATTCAGAAGAGGATATGGGGCAAGACATATCATTGCTGATGTTAGATGGATCTTGGCTAAAGCAAAAAATACCAGAAAAAATACCTATGCTTTATTGCAAAGGCCTTCAACTTTGTGGATTGTATCAAGTTATGGATAACATTGAAAAGAATAAGAATTCCAGAACACTTAATTGTTTTCATGAGGAACCTGTACAAAGACCAGGAGGTTGTTGTTCAACCAGAACAAGGTTTAAAATCAGGAAGGGTATATGTCAGAATTGTATCCTTTCACCATACTTATTCAATATGTATGTTGAGCAAATAATCCAAGAAGGTGGACTATTCTTGCGACATCAAGAATAGAGGAATTAGCATTGACAATTTACAATATGAAGATAAAAAAAATTTGCTCGCTGAAAATGAAGATGACATGAAATACTAATGAAGTCAAAGACTACAAAGTTCAGTGTGGATTACACTTCAACATAAAAAAAGAAAAACCATCATACTGAACCAATAAGCAACATCAAAAGAGATGGATAAAAAATTGAAGTTATCAGTGATTTCATTGTACATTGATTCCCAGTCAACACCCACGGAAGCAGCACTAAGGAAATCAGATGGTATTTCACTGAGAAAATCTGTTGTTGTAAAAGATGTCTTTAAAGTGTTAAGAAGTAATGATGCCATTTTGAAAAATAAGGTGCACCTAACCAAAGTGATATTTTCAATCGCCACACATGAAAGGGAAAGTTCGATAATGAATAAGGAATATCCAAGAAGAGTTGATATCTCTCTATTGTGATGTTGATGAAGAATACTGAAAATACCATGGACAGCTTGAAGAATGAATAAATGTGTTCTGGATGAATCACAGCCAGAATGCTCCTTCGAAGCCAGAATGTCCAGACTTCATCTCACCTATTTTGGTCATGTAGTCAGAAGGCACCCTTCCCTGGAAAAGTATATCATGCTTGGGAAAGTAGAGGGTCAGAGTAGAAGTGTTGGACCCTTAATGGGATGGATTGATACTGTGGCTGAAATGATGGGCTCAAACATAGCAAAGACTGCGAGAATGGAATAGGACCAGAAAATATTTTGTTCTACTGTACACATGGTCGATATGAGTTGGAGTTGACTTGATGGGACCTAACAACAACAATAACAACAACAGAGTATTGAAAGAAGTCCAAACTGAACTGAAGGCATTAGCAAAAACAGAGCTCCAGGAATTGACAGAATAACCATTGAAATATTTCAACAAATGAATGCAGCCCTGGAGTTCTCACTTGCCCATACCACCAAATTTAGAAGCCAGTTACCTGGACAATCAACAGAAAGAGATCCATATTGTTACCCATTCCAAATAAAGGTGGCCTGAGAGAATGTGGAAATTATAAAAAATATCATTAATATCATCAAAAAAATAAACTCACTGCCATGGAGTCATTTCTGTCTCGGGTTTCTGAGGCTTCAAATCTTTACAGAAGTAGATTGCCCCATCTTCCTTCCATGGAACAGCTGGTGATTTTGAACAGTTTTTGTGAAATTTGCTGAAGATCATTCAAAAACAGTTGCAGCAGTACATAGGCAGGGACTGTCAGAAATTCACCAAATGCAAAAGAGGGCAAGCAACAAAGATATGATTACTAATATCAGATGAATGTTAGCTGACAACAGAAAATCCAGAAAGATGTTTACCTGTGTTTTATTGACTATACAGAAATACCCAGTTGTGTGGATCATAAAAAAATATGTAGAACATTACAAAGAATGGAAATCCTGCTCACATAAATGCACTGTCATGGAATCTGTACATAGAGCAAGAGGTATAGGTTGATACAGAGCATGAGGATACTGCATTGTTTCAGGAAAAGTGCATAGCAGGTTTGTATCTTTTCACCATGCTTATTCAATCTGTATGATGAGCAAGTAATTTGAAAACCTGGAGCATATGAAGAAGAATGGGACATTAACAATGGTGACACAATCTTGCTTGCTGAAAATAGAGAGGACTTGAAGCACTTAGTGATGAAGATCAAAGACTACAGCCTTCAGTATGAATTAAACCTCAACATAAGGAAAACAAAGATCCACACAATTGGACCAATAAGGAACATCATAATAAGTGGAGAAAAGATTGAAGTTTGTCAAGGATTTCATTATATTTGTATCCATAATGGAAACAGCAGTCAAGAATCAAACAATTTATTACACTGGGCAAATCTGCTGCAATAGAACTCTTTAAAATGTTAAAGAGCGTAGATGTCACTTTGAATATTAAAGTGGGCCTGGCCCAAGCAGGATATATTCAAATACCACATATGAATGTGAAAGCTGGGCAATGAACAAGGGACACTGAAGACAAATTGGTGTATTTGAATAATAGTGTTGATGAAGAATATTGAATATACCATGGAATGTATGAAGTATGAATCTAGAAAAATTAAAATTTGTTAAAAAATTAAGTGAAACATAAAGCACAATATCCTAGGAATTAGTGAACTGGAATGACTGATATTGCCCATTTTGAATCAGACAACAAATGGTCTACTATCCAGGGGATGACAAATTAAAAAGGAATAGTGCTGCATTCCTTGTCGAAAAGAACATTTCAAAATCTATCCTTAAGTTAATGCTATTAGTGATAGGAGAATAACCATATAGCTACAAGATCAGTTAATACTACTATTATTCAAGCTTACACACAAACCACTAGAGAAAAAGGTGAAGAAATTGAAGTTTTTTTTGCCAATTTCTTCAGTCTGAAATGGACCAAATAAGCAATCAAGATGCTTTGACAAACTGGTGATTAGAATGTGAAAGTTGGAAACAAAGAAGAAACATTGGTAGTCAGAAAATATACCCTTCATGAAAGAAATGCACCAGAGAGCCAATGAGGAAATTTTTAAAGACCAGTGACTTATTCATTGCAAACACCTTTTTCAATAACATACATGGCAATTTTACACATGGACCTCATGAGATGAAATACATACCGATCAAATTGATTACCTTTGTGGCAAAGGACAATGGAGAAGCTCAATAACATCAGTCAGAAAACAAAACAAACAAAAAACCAGTAGTGGACTATAGAGCAGACAGCAAACAGTTAATTGCTCATAAGGATGTTGAAGTTGAATTTTAATAAAATTAAAACAAGTCCACGAGAGCCAAAATGGCACCTTAAGTATATAGCCCTTGAATTTAGAAATCATCTCAAGAACAGATTTTATGCATTGGACACCAGTGGCCAAAGACTGGACAAGCTGAGGGATTACTTCAAGTACATAATACATGAGGAAAGGAAGAGATCATTAAAAAGACAGGAAAGGAAGGTAAGACTGAAATGATGTCAGAAGTCTGAAACTTGCTCTGAAACCAAGAATAATTAAAGTGAAAGGAAAAAACAATGAAGTAAAAAGCTGAAGAAAAGATTTCAAAGGGCAGCTCAAGAAAACAAAGCAATACAATGAAATGTGCAAAGACTTCAAGTTAGAAAATCAAAGGGAAAAGAACACAATTGGCATTTTGATAATGAGAGTACTATAGAAAAAAATGAAGCATTGAGTTGCAATATTGAAGGAGTCTGTAGGCAAATTATTGAACAATGCAGGAAGCATCAAAAGAAGATTGAAAGAATATACAGTCACTGAACAAACAAACAAAAAAGGTTGACTTTCAATCATTTCAGGAGGAAGATGAAGATGAAGAACCAACGGCATTGAAGGAACAAGTCTAAGCTGCACTGAAGGAATTGGTGAAAAAACAGGGCTCTGAGAATTGATGGAATACCCATTGAGATAATTCAACAAACAGATGCACAGTGTTGGAGGCACTCACTTGTTTATGTCAAGGGATTTGGAAGAGAGATACCCACATGTACACTTTTTCCAAAGAAAGGTGATGAAATGAAGAGCAGAATTATTGAAAAAATGTAATTAATATCACACATAAATAAAGTTTGCTGAAGATCATTCAAAAATATTTGGATAGGTACTTGACAATGAACTGTCAGAAATTCAAGCTGGGTCCAGAAGAGGGCATGGAACAAGGAATATTATAGTTAATTTTGTAGAGGTTGGCTGAAAGTAAGAACACCAGAAAGATGTTTACTTGCATTTTATTGACTATATAAAAACATTTGATTGTGTGGATCATAAGAAACTATGGATAACATTGTGGAGAATAGGAATTTCAGAAGACTTAATTGTACTTATGAGGAATACATACATAGATTAAGAGGTAGTTGTTTGAACAGAACTAGGGAATACTGCTTGATTTAAAATCAGGAAATATGTGTGTCATTTCACAGTCTTATTCATTCAGTATGCTGACCAAATAATCTGAAAAACTGAGTTATATGAAGAACAACACAGCATCAGAATTGATGGAAGACTCATTAATAACTTGTGATATGGAGATGATACCATCTTGCTTGTTGTAAGTGAAGACTTGAAGCACATATTTATGAAGATCAAGGACTATTATTGTCTCTAGTATGGATTATAGCTAAACTTAAAGACAACAAAAATCCTCATAACTGGACGAATAAATGGAGGAAAGATTGAAGATCGTAAAAATCTCATTTTACTTAGATCCACAAACAATGCCCATGGAAGCAACTGTCACAAGATCAAATACCATATTGAACAGGCCAAACCTGTCTGCAAAAGATGTCTTCAAAGGGTTAAAAAGCAAAGATGTCACTTGCAAGACTCAAGTGCACCAGACCTCAAACCACAGCATTATCAATTGCTGCATATGCATGTGAAAGCTGGAAAATGAATGAGGAAGACTGCAGAAGAACTGACATATTTGAATTGTGATGTAGCAAAGAATAGAAAATGCCACGGAGAGACGGAAGAAAGAACTAGTCTGTCTTGGAAGAAATATAGCCAGAATATTTCTTAGACGCAAGAATGGCCAGACTTCATGTTGTATATTTTGTTTATGTTTTCAGAAGGGACCAATCCCTGGAAAAGGATACCATGCTTGGTAAAGTTGAGGGTCAGTGAGAAGCAGGAAGAATCTCAAAAAGAGGGACTGACAAAGTGGCTACAAAGATAGACTTAATCATAGCAATGATTGTGACGATGGCATGGGACAAGGCATGTTTCATTCTGTTTTCCACAGGTGTCTGTGAATTGGAACTGACACTATGGCACCTAAAAATATAATCATAAAAGAAATACTATGCATTTTTTAAAGCAACTTATATTGTTTACATGTTTATGGATTGAAAGAGTTTCAAAATATTGTCAAGTAACCTATATGTGTATACATATACATATATGTGTATATAACATTTTTATATGTATGAAAAGTCCTTGGATATTGCATATAGTTTACACTCCACAACTCAGCTAAAGACTGGAAGTTGAAGCCAACCCAGCAGCACCTTGAAAGAAAAGCCCAAGAAATCTGCTTGCATAGAGTTTATGGCCAAAAAAAGCCCTTTGGAGCCATTCTACTGTGTAACACGTGGGATGACTATGAATTGGAATCAACTCCACAGCAACGAGTTTTATTTTTCTTCATAAGTATTATATCTATGCATATATGTACAAACACACACACACACACATATATATAAATATATATATATATATATATA
>NW_006922252.1:1111191-1113004 GCF_000298275.1 Orycteropus afer afer | reverse complement strand
TACAAATGGACAAGCACCACCCATTTGTCAGTGTGTTGTACTCTGGCGGCTTGTGTGTTGCTATGAAACTGGAAGCTATACTACTAGCATCAGATACCAGCAAGGTCATGCTTGGTGAACAGGTTTCAGAAAAGTCTGGCCTTGTGCTTCTAAATATTGGCCATTGAAAAATCTATGGATCACAACAAAATATTATCCATACAGTGCTAGAAAATGAGCCTTAGTTGGAAAGTACTCAAAAAAAAAAAAACATTCTAACAGGTGCAATAATGTCAGCTTAAGGTCAAGATGAAATATAAAAAAAATGTACGTATACGGTGACCATACTTTAGGAATATTTATTAAATTCTTGTCATTCTTCAGTTCAAATAAAGGTCAACAGAAAGTGTTTGTGTAGGGATAAGTGTGTAGAGACAGAAGAAATTGTCCTATCTTTCTGAAAATACTCTAGAAAAAAAAATAAGTGAAATAAAATAGTTGCATAATAAATGTCATGTTCAATGTATATACTGAATACTGTCTAAGAGGAAAGAAGTGCTTTAATTTTTAAGAAACACTTTCCCAGGATTAGCAATACAGAATATCAAAAGAATATGCCTTTCACTGCAGGGAATTATACACTAGTGCGTATCACTGGTTCATTCACACTGAGCCCTCAGCTGTGACTGTCTCTTAGCATTATAGGTGCAAAATTGCAATGCTGTCTACACATTAGAAGTGTATTTGTTGCATGGATGCATACTTATATTAGAAAATCTATTTGTTCAAATTCATTCAGATGCAAGAAACAGGGAATGTGCTTGCCTTAGTGAGGAGACTGTGGGAGAATTTAAATTATCCATCTGGTGCCTAAAATAAACAAGCAAATAACAATAACAAAACACCACTTTGGAATTAAAGGTTTTATTTATTTATTTATTTATTTATTTTATTTCTTTTCCCATCAGAAGTTTCACTAGAGTAAAATGCACAAGCCTTAATTATAAAAGTGACTGATACAACTTTACTGTAAGGTAGCTACCTGAATTTTGGTTACCATGACATGCGAACATATGACTCTTGTTTTGTGATATCAAACCAGTTCTTACTCATAGCAACCCTATAAAACAGAGTACATGCTAGGTTGTAATCTTCACAGGAGCAGATTACTGGGTCTTTTACCCACCAGACTGGCTGTTGGGCTCTAACCCCTGACCGTGTGGCTAGCAGATGTGTGAATAACCATTGAACCATTCCTTGAATGTATGCCACTTTACTTGTATGTTTGTAAAAGATTGGTGAATTGCTTGTTGTCTGGGGATTCCAAAATCTTTACACATTCACTTTTCAAGAGAGATATGTTCATAATCCAAATATTGGGTTACTCTCCTTGGGACCAAGTTTTACTTCCCCAAATGACCTCTTCTCTTGAAAGGACCCAGGAAGGTAATTATCTCTTCCATTCAGACACATGCTGATTTGGACCATCATTTGTATACCTGCTCAGACTTGCTGGTACAATCACTATTTTTGTCCTGAAAGGAAAGGGTAAATTTGACTCAGAGATATCTTGGGACATATAAGATGTCGGAATACAATATATTTATACCTCTCTTTTTCCATTGTTGTCAAGATTCAAATCAGACATAGACTTCCTCTTTGATAGGATCTCATCCTATTGTCTTTCTCTCTTGTTGTTGTTGTTGTTATATGCTGTCGAGTCGGCCCTGACTCATAGCGACCCCGCCTTGGGTTTCCGAGGCAGTATCACTACGGAAGTAGGATTGCCCAACCTTCCTTCCGAGGAGTGGCTGGTGGGTTTGAACCGCCAGCC
>NW_006922252.1:1106730-1110246 GCF_000298275.1 Orycteropus afer afer | reverse complement strand
GAAGAAGAGTTGATGCTTTTGAGTTGTGGTGCTGGTGAAGAATGCTGAAAGTACCATGGACTGCTAAAAGAACTAACAGATCTATCCTGGAGGAAGTGCACCTGAAATGCTCCTTGGAAGTGAGAATGGCCAGACTTTGTCTCATCTATTTCGGTCATGTTGTCAGAAGGGACCATTCCCTGGAGAAGGATGTCATGCTTGGTAGGGTTGAGGGTCGACAAAAGAATGGGAGGCCTTCAACAAGATGGATTGACACAGTGACTGCAATGATGGACTCAAGTATAGCAGGGATCACGGAGCTGGCATGGGATTGGGCAGTGTTTCGTTCTGTTGTGCATGGGGTCTCTATGAGTCGGAAATGACTCGACGGCACCTAACTACAACAACAAAATAGTTGAAAATTTTACAGTGAGAAAAACCACTATCTCTTATGATTTTAATGACTTAGTTTAACATTTAAGGAAGAAATTATACCAAGCTTACACAAACTCTTTCTGAATGTTAAGGAGAGAAGAGTATTTCTCAAGTCATTTTAAGAGACCAGAATAAGTCTTGTAACAAAATACGACAAATATAAGAAAAAGAAAAAATAATTCAATGTTCATCTTAGATATAGAAATGAAAAATCTTTCATACAATTTTAAGATTTTAATCATAACCAATTTGGGTTTTTGCCAGGAGTATGAATATAGTTAACCATTTGGAAATCTATCTATTTATGTATAAATGACAGGGAAAAAAAAATCATCTCAATGGATGCAGAAAATTGCATTTGACAATATTCAGCACAAAATCATGATAAATGTCTTCAGCAAATTTGAAATAGAAGGCAACTTTTTCACTTGATAAAGCTCCTTTGAGAAAAGCTATTAGCTGACATATTCATGAAGGTAACATAGTAAGTGCCTTCCCTTAAGAATTTATGTTCTTGCCAATTGTATTAAATTTTGTATTCAAAGTCCTATCCAGCTCAACAAAATAAGGAAAAAAATAAAGAGATAAAGTTTGAAAAGTAAAGTTAGCATATTCTTTGCACACAGGTCACACAATTTATTACCTAAGAAATGTCCTATGGATACTAAAATAAGAAAATTAGAAAAATATGTGAACTTGGAAAAAACGAAGGATAAATGTTTAATAAACCAAAATTAATTTTATTTCTATGTTCTAGGAAGAATAGATGAAATAGATATTTTAAAATTCTGTTTTAAAGAGCACCAAAAATAATAATTACTTAGGCATAGTGTCTAAGGCATTTGGCTTCTAACCAGAAGGCTGGTGGTCCATACCCACCAACCACTCCTCAGAAGGAAGATTGCACAATCTACTTCAGAAGTGATACCACCTCAGAACCCAAGAAGGGGTCACTGTGAATTGGACCCGACTCATCAGCAGTGAGGGTTTTTCTTTTTCTTTTTTTGATTTAAGAAAGACATACAAAATCTGTACAGTGAAAACAAAAATGTATTCATAAAATAAAGATGACCTCAGTTAATGGAGAGTACATGAACAAGGAGGTACCTGGGTAGTGTATATGATTAAGTGCTCAACTACTTACCAAATGTTGGTAGTTCAAACACAACCAACTGTGCACTGGAAGACATGTCTTCCCAAATATTACAGCCTTGAAAGCCCTATGGGGCAATTCAACTGTGCACATATGGTGCCTCTATGAGTTGGAATTAACTCAGTGGCAATTAAGAAGAATAACTAGAGGGACCTAGCATTTTAAGATTTTAAGATGTAATTTTTTCCAAGTTTATCTAGAGATTAAAAGTAATCTTTATCAAAATTCCTGCAGGTTTTTCAGTGGAAAATTTCAAGGTTATTTTAAAATGTATGTGTCAATGCAAAGTATGTACTATAGTCAAAATAATAATTAAAAAATGTTGGAAGAATAATAGTTGATATTAAGAGCTAGTATACAGGTATGATAATAAAGAGAGAGTGCACTTTTGACATAGAGTGGACAAAAACACCAAGAACGTGAATACAAAGTGAATTATAGTCTTCAGTATGGAATACCCCTCAAAATAAAGAAAATTAAAATTCTCACAACTGGACCAATAAGCAACATGATGATAAATGGAGAAAAGGTTGAAGTTGTCAAAGACTTCATTTTACTTAGATCACCATCCACACGCATGGAAGCAGGTGTCAAAAAAAGCAGACATTGTATTCCCCTGGGCAAATCTCCTGCAAAAGACCTCTTTAAAGTGTTAAAGAGTGAAAACGTCACTTTGAAGACTAAGGTGCACCCAACCCAAGCCACGGTATTTTCAATTACCTCACATGCATGTGAAAGCTGGGCAATGAATAAGGAAGACCAAAGATGAATTGATTCTTTTGAGTTGTAGTGTTGATAAAGAATACTGAAAATACCATGGACTGCCAGAAGAACAACTAAATCAGTCTTGGAAGACGTGCAACTGGAATGCTCCTTGAAAGAGAGAATGACCAGACTTTTTCTCACCTATTTTGGTCACGTTGTCAGATGGGACAAGTCCCTGGAGAAGGATATCATGCTTGGTAAATGGAGGGTCAGAGAAAAAGGGGAAAACCCTTAACAAGATGGATTGTCATAGTGGTTTCAATGATGTGTTAAAGTATATCAAGGATTGTGGGGATGGCACAGGACAGAGAAGTGAGTTGGAATTGATTTGAGGGCACTTAACAACAACCAAAACTACAATGTGATTATTTTTTTTTACTTAGGCACCAAATCAATGCAATGGAAGGGAAAAGATTTTTTTTTTAATACATAATTCTTGAAATATGGGGAATATGAATGGGAAAAAAATAACACTCTACTTCTACTTCTTAGTATATAAAAGCATTAATTTGAGATGGATAAATTATATGAATTCCAAAGACAGGCAAAATGATGTATGGTGATAGAAATCAGATACATGTTTGTCAACGGATAATGGGGATTGACAATAAGGGAAGGAAATTTCCTGGTGTGACTTTAATGTCCTAAATCTTAAAGAGTGTGTTGGTTAACTTGGGTTTATATATTTGTCAAAGCTCATCAAATAGTACATTTAATATCTCTGCTTTTCACTTTAGGTACTTTTCACTTCAATAAACAAATATATATATATATATATATATTTTTAAAAAAAGGTGCTGACTGCACACTTTAATTTGCATGGCATGCACAAGGAACTATTGATGTAACCAAAGTAAATGGAAAACAGCTTTGACAACTGAAATCTGCTTTTGGTTTAGCAGAAATATAAATCACCCCTGAACTTAGCCAAAGGAGGAAAAAAAAAGGTCTAAGAAAAAAAAAAAAAAGCTAAGAACTGAAGAATTGGCAAATAAATAAATAAAATTTTGTTGTTGTGTCTCCAGAAAAAGCAATGTCTATATGCCACTAAAACATCCAAATGAATAGTGAAGAATTTAAACACAGAGATGTTTTTCTTCAGACTAACAATTATTTTGGTGTTGTGAACTCTGAAGATAAAGTCTTTGTATAACTTTGGGAGCTCTGGTAGCATAGTGGCTAAG
>NW_006922252.1:1095923-1106295 GCF_000298275.1 Orycteropus afer afer | reverse complement strand
CGCCAGCCTTCTGGTTAGCAGTCAAGTGCCTTAGCCACTGTGCTACCAGAGCTCCCCTAAAAAATATTGTGAGGATTCAAAGAGAAATGGCTACATCTTCACTACTTAGTTTTCTCAATTTATGTTTTCCATTTTATACTTTTTCCAAAGATTCTTAGGGTTTTATTTTCAAGGAGCATTTTTATTTTAAATTAATAATTATAGGTAGAAAATATATCATTACCTCTTGCTCTGAATCCTGCATTTGGTTCCTCAATCTCATTTTTGTTTCTTGGATCTTGAGAAAGCAGTCAGTTTTCTGGCCTGCTATTTTGAGTTCATCAGTCCTGCAAGCAAGATCTTCTGAAGACTTAACATTTCCTAGAAAAATGGATCATTCTCATTATACAGGGATGAGCTATGTGGACCAAAATACTATGTCACACCCTCACCATCACCCAACGACTTCAGTCTCACACACTCATGGAGGATGAAATGGTAACATCATGATGATGTCTATGATCTTCTACATTGTCTTTAAGAATATGGAAGTACTGTTTTCTACTTTAGTGATCAACACAACTGGAAAAATTGCAGGAGCTTTTGTGGCAGTGTTTTTATAAGCAATATTCTATGTCGGACTCAAGATTCCCCAAGAGAGCTTGTTGTACAAGTCAACATGTGCTATAATTCCATGCCTATGCCAGGAGCAAACAGAACAATCCTTATGGAGACACACACTACTGGGCAGAAGATGCTAAGCCTTCCTCATTTTCTGCAAACATTGCTGCATATCATCCAAGTGGTCATCAGCTAGTCCCTCATGCTCATCTTTATCACCTACAACAGTTAGCTCCACATTGCTGTGGCAGCAGAGCCAACAGGATACTTCCTCTTCCACTGGAAGAAAACAGTGGGAGTGAACATCACTGAGCACTGCCATTGACATCAGACTCCATGGTGTGGCCTTGTTAATTGCAATGGGAAGACTGTTCTGGTTACCTAGTACTGCTCTGACAAGGATATACCACAAATGAGATGACCTAAAAACAGGAGTTTATTTTCTTACAGTCCAGGAGGCTAGAAGTCCAAGTTCAAAGTGCCAGGCTCTACGGGCTGGTAGAAAGCCCCTCAACCTTGGGGTCCAGCTCTGCCTCCTGCTCCTGGCTCACTGGAACTAGAGGTGTTTCTTCACTCAGACAGCTGTTGACTGCTGAGGCTGACAATTCCAAGGTTAACAAATAAAAAGGCACAGTCCAGATGTTGCCAAACAACATGGCAGGCCATTAATGTAAGTCCATTGTAAGTCCCAAAGTTGGCAGAGCATGGCAGGCTGCTGAACAACGACACAGCTACACACAGGGGTCCAAGAGTGCCATAAGCTAGAGACCATTCCCCAAACTACTTCTTACATGCAGGAAGCAGACCACATAACCGAAGCAGCTACTCAGTTGCTTGTGGTAGATCCCACCATGGAGTTGATTGCCGATCTCTTCATGGGGAATAACTACCACCAGCTGCCCAGCCATGCAATCAGGCCCAGCCAAGTTGACATAGAAACAAAACCACCACAGTGAATAATAGAAAGGGATTATTAACTTCAGCCAAGATTGATAGCATTTGAGGAAAATTCTTGCCTAACTAAACCCAGAACTCACCTTCATATTAGAAATTAAATTCCAGTTTTCAGACTGAATTACTGAGATATATATTGTGCCTTTCCCTAGGTGTGATGTATTGCACCTAAATCTTTTGAGTGTGTAAAGAATGGTTTGAATCTAACTGTCAGCATCCAGCCTGCAGAAATGTGCATTCCTTGGCAGCTGATTTATCAGCTTACATCCTCACTTAACATTTTGATCAGAATGAACTTGCTAATCAGACCAAAAAAAAAGACAATCAATTTGAGAAAATAGAAATCAATAGTTTAAAAGAAAATAATCAGTGTTTGAAAAGAAAAAGAAAACGTAACACTAAATAGCTATCAGGTCATGGCCAAGTTACAATTTTCATATTTATTTACTCACCTAGAAAGATAGCTTGTGCTCATCTTTCCACTGTGTAGAGCCATGAGTTTCAAGCATGGTATGTTTGTGAATGAAATTTAAAAAGATATAAAATACTTTATGAGTCATTGAAAATATTATCATTTTAAATATCAAGGCTGAAAAATATTGGTAGTATTGATATAAAATTTCAAGGGGGATGCTTGTATTTTTATCTATTAATTTCCTTATTTCATTTTTTTTTTTTTGCCTGTAATTTTGATTTGGCACAAGTCCTTCTGGAGACAACTTATTTTTTTGTTAACCCAGTCTTTTATATTTATTTTCAGATTTCATATTTTTAAAATAAATTTCTATGCATATCCAAAAAGCATTTGATATTCAAGATAAGTATACAGTGATTAAACAGCTTTACTTAAGCAGACAACAGTTACTGTTATATTTTTGTAGGGTTTTAAGAGGGAAATTGGACAATAAATAAATAGAGAAGCTCAGTTGGCTTAGATTCAAATTCTTAGTCACTTTATCATCTGTATGACTTTCAAAATATTTAAGTTTCTGTGAGTCAGTTTTCTCATCTTTAAAATCTTATCTTTAGTTTTATCTGTTTCATAGGCTAATTTTGTAAATTGCTCTGTTAATATATTTAAAATTCTTAAAAAAAGGGTAAAATTTGCAATAAATATGAGTCACTATTTTTATTATGTACATCATTATCAGGCATCTTGAATCCATATAGATAAGAGCAATATTGTCCATTGTGCATGTGAGAAGAAATAGATCTATACAAGGAATTTGATTCTTGGAGAAAGTCTAGGAATTTCAGCTACCTGGTAATAAAAAAGGAACTGTGTCTAGTCCTAACATTTCTATCTCAAAGCTTTCTTGGAGATTATTGGAACCATTATTAGATAAAAATATATTTTTAAAATGGTTTGACCTCAGCTCTCTGTAGAATTAAGTAAACATGCAAACTTGTCTGTATGGTTAATAAAACAGTGTGATAGCACTCAAAGTCTCAATTTTTGTTTTCATACTTCAGAACTACTAATTAGTTGATTTCTTGTCATCTCAAAAGTAATTTTGCTAGGTATATTTTAAGATGGAAAACAAAATATTTAAATATGAAAAAAAGTAAAAAAAAATTAAATATTAAATATGAAAATATCCAAATCCCCACCTTCAGATTCTTAACTCAAAAGCTTGAAAGGAGCCTACACCATGCCACATGTACCTTCAAATGCCTAAGAGTTTTTCTATTTTTCTGGAAGCTAGGGTGATATTGGTTCTAAGACTGTATATAAGATGGAGATGCAATTTTTCAGAGGGGACAATTTTGACTTTATAGGGGCTTTATATATTACTAGTTTCAATATTTATGTTATATTTTTCTTCCGTTTTGCTTTGTTCTATTGACAGGTGACAGATGTTGGCTATAAAGAATATATATACCACAGAGTATATATCACCACACAGGTTAATGCACTGAAGTCCTGATCAAAAGATGGGAGGTTTGAATCCACTCAGAGTCACCTTAGAAGAAATTCCTGGTGATCTACTTCCAAAATATTAGCCAATGATAACCCTGTAGAGCATAGTTTTACCCTGACACACTTGGGGTCACCATAAGTAGGAAGTGACTTGGCCAAATGATACACTAAGAAATAAACAATGATTAAAGCAGAATGAAGAAGACACTGAGATTCACTCAAATGTGTTGAGAAACCTAAAAAATCACTTTGGCAAGCAAAGCATAATCCATAACACTGATGCATTTACTTATGCTTTTTGTTTTCTATTTCTAATGATGAAACATGCTTGAGATGTCTTGGGCATATTCTAGGGTACAATTACCTATTTAATTTCTAAGTCTTAGGACTTTAACTCTTTTACAATATTACTCTACTGTTTCTTGCTTTGTAATTCCAAAATAGAATTTTCCAAAATAAACCTCCCTTCTAATGTCTCCCTTACTGATGAGTATGTGCATTTACAAATTATCACTGAACAATAAAATTAAAGAAATTTGAGCAAGCCATCTTGGTATAACATTAATGGCCGAGCAAATGTTCTCCCCATGTGTGGTCTATATTGTGTAGGTATAACTTTGTGAGAGCAGCTGTGAAAACAATCTGCCTTCCTTATGTTTAGATACCTATCTAAGATTCTGAAATAATGAAGGAAATAAAAACTCCAAAGTATAATAAAGGTGAAAAATAAACAGTTGGTGTACTGCTCTTAATACTACTAAGACAAAACAACTTTCAAACCCAATTCTTTTTGTCTCCACAACACATTTAATATATAAGTGTATACCGTACACACACACACACACACACACACACACACACACATATATATATATATATATATATATACACATACACCTATGCATTATTTTTCAGTTTACAATTATTTTCTTTTAGGGCTTAACCCTCAAGTGATAGAATGTTGTGATTTTAGAAAGTAAGAGGAAACAAATATAATTCTACTGTACAAGTATATTAAATTATGGGGTATTTTTCATAAATTAGATTGTAAAAGAAGATGTTATGAGGATGGTCTGGCATCAAATATTTCCAATACTGAATTCCATCAATCTTTATATGAGATGAATATGTTTAAATTATATTTGAAATATAATCAAAGTGAATAAATTACCTTCAGTATTGTGTTAAGGTAGACATTAGGAGAATAGGAGGGAAACTCAAATTATCACACAGACATCAATAAAAAATTTCTTTGATTTCTTTGTATTAAAGAATTAGAAAAATTACAATCTCTACTTCACTGTTTTATAGTTAGGATAATAAATAATAGGGCAGTTTACTTTTTAGACAAAACCCCTTATTTGAGGAACAAAAATTAATTGTGTCAGATAATGATTTTAAGAAACATATTTAAAGATCCTAGTCCAGATCCTCTTCATAATGTTCCTGTTTGCTAAAGTCCTGAAATTTAAATGTAATTTACTAAAGAATTTGAAAAGTGCAAATGACTTTGAAATAAGTATTTGTTGTATGAGTCCAAAACTAAATTAATTCAGACCCTACAAAATATTGGAAACATGAAGCTTTGAATTTCCTTGCTTTAATGAGTAGCCTCTTGATGATTCATGTTGTTGTTAGGTGCTGTCAAGTTGTCTCCGACTCATAATGACCCCATGCACAGCAGAACAAAACACAGCCCGATCCTGTGTCAGCTCCACGATCCCTGCTATATTTGAGACCATCATCGCGGCCACCACGTCAATTCATCTCCCTGAAGGCCTCCCCCTCTTTCATTGACCCTCCACCTTACCAAGCATGACATCCTTCTCCAGGGAATGGTCCCTTCTGACAATGTTGCACTCTTCTTCGTCTTCCTTACTCATTGTCCAGCTTTCACATGCAGATGAGGTGATTGAAAAATACCATGACTTGGGTTAGGTGCTCCTTAGAGTTCAAAGAGTCATCTTTGTTCTTCAGCACTTTCAAGAGGTCTTTTGCAGCAGATTTGCCCAGTGCAATGTGTCATCTGATTTCTGGACTGTTGTTTCTATTGGTTTTGATTGTGAAACCAAATAATATGAAATATTTGACAAGTTTAATCTTTTCTCCATTTATTGTGAAGCTGCTTGTTGGTCTAGTTGTGAGAATTTTCATTTTCTTTATGTTGAGGTGTAATCCATACTACAGACTTCATGTAAAAGTAGTACAGAAACCAATTCTTCCCATATTTTTGGAACAAGGGTATTCAAATTATCTCAGAACCAGTCATGTAAGTGAAATTATTGGCAAATCATGGACCAAGTGGATCCAGAGAAACAGATATGCTTAATCCAACTGTTGCTATGTAGAAATGAGGGCTTGGTTTTGCCACACACCCTGATTTTTAAGAAAAGCTCAGTATACAGATTTTGATGTTAAATACTCTGATTTTTTTTTTTTCATATTAGATGAATCAAAATGTTTCTTAAGTACCTTCTGAGCTAACCAAAACTTGACTATAAGCAGTTGTGTTGTTGCTTGCATTTAAAAATAAATCATCACCAACAATGACCAAAGCATGATAAAGTATCTACAGGTTTAAATTTTTGAAGTAAACCTAAAATATCATCTCTATAGTAAATAGACTAGTTGTTGAACCATGAACCTCACTTGCTTCTAGGAAGCCTCTTCCCAGGTCCATCCTCTTCCCTAGGATTTAATATGCCCTTTTTCAATTTGCCCATAGCACATTTCTGTATCTTAATTATTGCTGTTGTTGTTGTTAGGTGTTGTGTTAGACCGAGTTCTCTAGAGAAACAAAACCAGTAAAGCTTATATACAGAGAGAAAGAGAAATTTCTCTTAGGAAAATGGGTCACACACTTATAGAAGCTAGCAGGTCTATAGCTCTTGGATCAGTCATCAAGCTGGAGGCTTTTCCCGACTCATGCAGCTGCCAGGTCTGAGGACCTCAAGGTTGGCAGGCAGTATACTGGCTGTTGACTCCAACGAATGACAAATCTCCAGGCCGAATGGTGGATAGTTTGCTCACGGACAGTTGTAGGCACTCCAACAGAATCCCGATGCACAGAAGAGTGTCTCTTTTTCCCAGGATGTCCATAAATATACTGGAAGCAGGCCACTCCCCTAGGGAAACTCCCTTTCAATGGATTGGCTGCTCAAAACATATACATCTTATCCCATCATTGGAACAACCCACATCACAATTGCTGTGACCACACCTAATTGTGATCCAGCCAAATTGACACACAGCTTCAACTATCAAAGGTGCCATCAAGTCAGCTCTAACTCATATTCATCCACTTTATTTACAACAGAATGAAACACTGTCCTGTCCTTCACTATCCTCACAATCCTTGTTATGCTTAAATCAATCGGTTTAGCCACTGTGTCAATCCATCTGGCTGAGAGTCTTCCCCTTTTTCACTGACTCTCTATTTTGCCAAGCATGGTATTCTTTAGGGAATGGTCCCTTCTGACCAAGGTAGGTGAGATGAAGTCTAGCCATTCTCTCTTCCAAGCATTCCAGTTGCACTTCTTCCAGGATGGATTTTTCATTCTTCTGGGGGTCTACGTTTTCTTCAGTATTCTTTACCAACACTTCAATTCAAAAGCATCAACCCTTGTCTCTTAGTTTTTCCTTATTTCAACACTTTCAAATGCATGAGAAAGCTAGACCATGAATAAGGCTTGTTTCAGGAACCTCTTAGTCTTCAAAATGATATTTTTGCTATTCAATGCTGTAAAGAGGTCTTTTGTAGCCAATTTGCCCAGTACAATATGACATCTGATTACTTGTCTGCTGCTCCCATGGATATCAATTGTGGATTCAAGGAAAAAGAAAAAAAAAATCTTTAACAACTTCAGTCTTTTCTCTATTTATCATGATTTTGAAAACTAGTCTAGTTGTGAGGATTTTTTTTTTTTTTCGTTATGTTGAGGTGTAATCCATAATGAAGACTGGAGTCTTTGATCTTCATCAGTAAGTACTTCAAGTCATCTTCACTTTCACTAAGCAAGGCTGTGTCATCTCCATATTGCATATGAGTATTCTACCAATCTTGATTCCATGTTGTCTGTATAGTACTGCTTATTGGATTATTTGCACAGCATACAGATTGAAAAGTATGATGAAAGGATACAACCCTGATGTACACTGTACCTGATTTTTAGAAACACATTATCTTCTTGTTCTGTTCAAACAACAGCAACAGCCTTTTCGTCTACATAAAGATTCTTCACAGACCCAAATAAGTGTTCTGAAATTTTCATTCTTTGCAATGTTATCTATAATTTGTTATGATCCACACAGTCAAATGCCTTCGTGTAGTCAATGAAACACAGTGAAACATCTTTCTGGTATTCTTTGCTTTTAGCCAAGATCCACCTGACAACAGCCATGATATCCCTCATTCCACGTCCTCTTCTGAATCCAGATCGCATTTGTGAACATTCTCTGTCAATATACTGGTACTGCTATTTTTAAATTTTCTTCAGTAAAAATTTACTTTCATGCAATATTAATGATAGTATTTGATAATTACTGCATTCTATTGATTCATCTTTCTTTGGAATTAGCACAAATATAGATATCTTCTAGTCAGTTGGCCAAGTAACTGTCTTTCTAATTTCTTGTCATAAATGAGTAAGTACATCCAGTACTTCATCCGTTTGTTGAAATAGCCCAATAAGTATTCTGTCAATTCCTGGAGGCTTTTTTTTTTTTTTTTTTTTTAATTTTACCAATTCCTTCAGTGCAGCTGATTAGAAATAATATTTTAAAAAAATAGTATATGAGGCATGAAATTAAAAAAATAAATAAATAATCACTGTCCTCCAGTCAATTCTAACTCATAGTGACTCCATGACCCAGAGAACTGTTTCATAGCATGTCCATGGCTGTAAGTCATAGAGAAATAGACTGTCTCATCTTTCTCCCATAGAGCAAATGGTGGGTTCAAAACACCAACCTTTTGGTTACCAGCCAAATGCTTTAACCACTATGCCACCAGAGCCCTTTTTGAGGTATTGAAGGTACAAATACAGCAATAAATAAGTAATACAGAAAGTGTGGTACATGTTCTGCCTTTAAAAAAAAGAAAAAAAATCTTTGAACTATGTTTTCTACCATAAAATGTATACAACAATTTTGCCACATTAGAAAAACATATAATTGTATACCCATTAGGTAGTAGGCTTTCAGGTTTAAAAAACACTTCAATTTAATTTTTTGTTCCTAATATTATGACCAAAACATTGAATGGTTAATATTTATACAATTGAATTCAATGTATTAGTAAAGGTTTGTTCTATTTTTCCATGTCTTACCTGCTCAGGAGTAGAGTCTCTTGGTGCTCATGTACTGTGAAAATAAACATACTTTTTTTTTTTCAGTTCCTTAAAAGTGTACAGAAGTTGGATTTTTAAAACATGGCTGATACATAACACACTGGTTTACTGGAAAGAATGAATTATAGGAAAGATGTTATATTCAGGATTTAATAAGGTTGTTGTCTTGTGAGTGAAAGTCAATGACAGATTACCTTAATTTTATGTTTCTTCTTCATCTTCAAAGAATCTCTTCCAGGCCAAACCACAGACAACTTTGGACTAGAATCTGACTGAATAATGTCTCTCTGTGAGCGTTCCCAAGGGATAGATGTTAACATTTATTCTCAGGTTTCCAGTCACTATTAGAAGAAACTCTTCCATTGTTCCAGTCTTGGTTCTGAAAGTGTTCATTTTTTCTTTAATGATTTTATTATGCTCCTTATTGATTTACCCTAGAAACATTTATGCCTATGTGCACACATACTCAAGCATATTTAGCTAATGCTATGGATAGGATTTTCACAAATAAAAAGCACCAATTACTGAATTCATTGAAGAACATGATGAAATAAAGAAATGCTGTAAAATATCAATATACATAAATATGTATCATTGTGTTTATCAAGTCTTTAAACCCTGCTTCTTTTCTATAAATATTAAATTGAAAAAAATGATGTATCAGAATCCTCATAAATAATTACCAACAAATCTACTGCTGCATGACCACAAATTGTAGTTTATACTTATAATACTTTTTGGCCTTAAAATAGGCACCAATATATTTTGTGACATAAAATAACCACAAGTGCATGCTCAAATTTATAAGAATATTAAAAAAAAAAAAAAAGTATTTTTAAAAGTTCAAATTTTCTTAGAAAATTCTTTAGTATACATGATTTCACATACATTTTAAAGCATTGTGACAGTGATAAACTATGAACACCTGGCATATCATCAGTGATAATGACAGAAGCCTGTATAAATGTGATATATATTCCTTCTCAATAGGAAAAGCAATTAGACTTTATGTAAGCAGTAAGCCAAAGGTACACAGTTGGCCTTTCTGATGGCCTTAGGGTAGTTTTAGTTCTCAAATCAAACAACAATTTGACTAATAAGAGTCTCTATATCTAAGAAAAAACTGTGATTTTAAAAATATTTTACTTCAAAAAAGTTTTCTGAAAAAGTATTCTGTTGGAAACATATACAACATAACTTTTAAAACTAAAACTAAAAATAATAATAAAAACAGGATAAGTAATTATTCCATTATATTGAAAGAAGTACATTATTCTTATATCCACAGAACAAGATTTACGCCACCATCAATAACATTCTAAGAAAACTTAAATAGCTATCTATATTCATCATTGCAAAATAATATATTATTTCAATTTTTTTTCCATGTGCTATCTAGAGAATATCAGAGTAATTTGTATTAGGATTTCTGAAAATCCAGAAAATTTTAAAGGACTAAGTTTTTCTGATTGGGCAAAAAATATGTTCTATTAAATATTTAGACATTGCCAGTTTTCAGAGTCTCTTTATAGAACACTTTCTAAATATT
>NW_006922252.1:1083755-1095290 GCF_000298275.1 Orycteropus afer afer | reverse complement strand
AATGACTTTCAAGAAGACAAGCCTAACTTTAAGTGTTGATGACAGGTACTTTAGAGTGTAATTGTGTCTCAAAGTCAAATCTTCAGAACATGTTAGCAGAAATCAGTGTTCTTAACAAAGTTAGTGCCAGCCCACCCCTGTTGGTATCTGAAAAGACACACAGATAGAGTATTACTAAAGACTTACAGAAGCATTTCCACCACCAATGTGAATGTATATTATAAAGTAATATGTTAGAAAGCTGAGAACAATAAAAGTTTCTTAAATATAGCATTTTCCATGTTTGCACATTGGTAACATGGAAACAGCTGAATGCCAAATGTCTTCATTTTTGGCAAAACCCTTTATTAAGACCAAGCATGGAAATTTTCAGCCTGAAAAACATTATCTTTGCCAAAGTTACAATACATTTGAACACACAGTTTTTAAAAGAAATATCTTCCCTCCTAAAATGATGAAGTTTAATTTTATTTTTTTAAATATCATGTGGAAAATTATCTATGATTTAAGAAACAAGTATGAGTAATTAAAAACAATGCCAAAATTAATGATATATAGATATAGATACAGATTTTTTTTTTTTCTCTCATATTAAAACACTTTTGATTTGGCCTCAATAGGCTTTCAATCACAAGATGAAAAACATTGCTTTTTGTCTTTTTTGTTTTGTAATGTGAAGTATATAATTTTTAGATTAATCAATTGACAGGTAAGAGAGAGATAAAGAAAGAAAGAAAAAGAAAGGGAGGAAAGGAAAGTTTTCTGATAAAAACATATCTAATAAGGGACTAATTTGTAAAATTTAAGGAAAAATTCAATACCTCAATGACAAATAAACAACAATTCAATTAAAAAATTGGCAGAGGAAATGAACACATACTTCACCAAAGCAGACACACAGGCATTAACACATACATGAAGTAATGCTCACAATCATTAACAATCAGACATCTGCAAATCAAAACAAAAATGGGATATCATCTTACCTCAGCAATAACAGCAAAGTTACAAAAAACAAAAAACAAAAACAAACAAACAAACAAAAAATGCTGCCAAATGTGTGGAGAGGTTGCAACTCTCTTACACTTCTGGTGAGTTTGTAAGAAATGGTACAACTCTTGTAGGTGCTTTTGAGTTGTGGTGTTGGCAAAGAAAACGGAAAGTTCCATGGACTGCCAGAAGAACTAACAAATCTGTCCTGGAAGAAGTGCAGCCAGAATGCTCTTTGGAAGTAAGAATGGCCAGACTTCATCTCATCTACTTTGGTCATGTTGTCAGAAAGGACCATTCTCTAGGGAAGGATATCATGCTTCGTATCATGAAGGGTCAGTGTAAAGGGAAAGACCCTTCATGAGATGGATGGACTCTGTGACACTGTTGTTACAACGATGGGTTCAGGAATATTAAAGATTGTGAAATTGGCTCAAGACTGGGCAGTGTTTCATTCTGTTGTGCATAAGGTCACTACAAGTGGGAGCCAACTTGGAGGCACTTAATAACAAAAAAAAACTGTTGAAAATGGTATGGTACTTCCTTAAAAATTTGGAAACAGAAATATTATACACACCAGTAACCTCATTGCTATGTATATATCTTAGAGAAATGAAAGTCGTGACCCAAAGAGATACATGCACACCCATGTTTATCACAGCATTAATCACAATATCAAAAAGATAGAAGCAACCTTAGTGCCTATTAATGGATGAATGGATAAACAAACTATGATATGCACATAAAATAGAATATTACTCAATGTTAAAGAATAATGAAGAATCTGAGAAATACCTCAGAACATGGATGCAATTTGAGGACATTATTCTGAGTACAATAGCTCAATCACAAAAGAATAAATGATGTGTTGTTGTTATGTGCTATCAAGTTGGCCCTGACTCATAGTAACCCCTCCTTAGGCTTCCAAGGTGGTGATATCACTATGGAAATAGATTCCCCAACCTTCCTCTGAGGAGTATAATTTATGAGACCTCTAATCTGAAAACTTAAGAAAAGGTTTACTTGCAGAAAGAAATATTCTTTAATGGTTACCAGGAATAAGAGAAGGAAAGGTTAATAATTAATGAGACAGTAATTAAGGGTAATGAAGGTAAAGGCGATACACAGTAAGGGAGAGGGTAGCACAACATGACTAATGGCAGAGGAAATCATTGGAATGTGTACAAGAGTAAAAGACAACAAAGATAAATACTATTATATATACTAGACTAGGAGCTCTGGTAGCATAGTGCCTAAGGCACTTGACTGCTAACCAGGAAGCTGGCGGTTCAAACCCACCAGCCGCTCCTCAGAAGGAAGGTTGGGCAATCCTACTTCCGTAGTGATAACTGCCTCAGAAACCCAAGGAGGGGTCCCTAGGAGTCGGGCCAACTTGATGGCAAATAACAACGTATACTAGACTATATGAAAAAGAATGTAACACTGGGATTGACTGAAGACTCATTAACAACCTGCAATATGCAGATGACACATATTCCTGAAAGTTAAGAGGACTTGAAAACTTACTGATGAAGATCAAAGACCACAGTTTTCAGTATGGATTACATTTTAACATAAATAAAACAAAAATCTGAGTTCTGGTAAGATGGCACAACATGCAGACAAACTACACAGATCCTCTTCAACAAAGAAAAGAGGAACTAATTACTACAGATATAGAAGTTAATCCTGGAGCCCTGAGCTTTGAAAGGAAGGATACAGAAATGGACTAAACTTTAACTAGTAGAATAACCTGAATGAAAACTCTGAAAAAAGAGTCATACAGAGCTGCAGTCTGTCAGCGATCTGGACTGCATGGAAAGCTTGGATATTGCCAAGTGATGTTAAATCAAAAACCAAACTCACTGCCATAGAGTTGGATCTGACTCATAGGGACCCCTCCGTGGGTTTCCAATGCAGTATCACTACAGAAGTACATTGCCCAATCTTCCTTCCAAGGAGTGGTTGGGTTTGAACTACTAGCCTTCTGGTTAGCAGTCAAATGCCTTAGGCACTATGCCACCAGAGCTCCCCCAAGTGGTGTTTGGACATAAGAATTAACCTAAAAATCAGCCTTGCTAGCTAGGGGCTGCACGGAGGACTGCACTGGGGGCTGGCAAATAAAGGATGGAGCAGCAAAGAGGTAGATGGGCTGAGCTGTGGACTTTTGGCTGTCTGGACAGGGCAGCCATTTTGATGTTTATAAGCAGTTTGACCACTTTGGATATTTAAAATGACAGTGTTCTCTCAGATTCCAGGGACCTATGAATAGGCTTCACTTGCTGGGGACTGCAAGGATGTTCTGGACATAAAGGACTGGAAAGGTGTGATTTTCCCCTTGTTATTCCCCACACACTTTTGGTGAACAGAGATATGACTATCATTCACATCCACCCACCTTCTGGGTAGGCAAGAATTCCAACCCAGTCTTTGTACTCTTATGGACATTGAGTGCCATGCCCCACCCTGCCCAGATTTTTTTTTTTTTTTTTTTTTTAGTTTGTTTGTTTTTTTCTGTTTTTAAATTATTTTTATTATTTATGTATTTCTTTTTCTTTTTCTTTTTAAATATTATTCTTTCTTCTTCCTTTCCAATGTTCTAGTTTTCAGCTTTTTCTCTCTTCCCTGTTCCTGATTCCCATTTTGTTTTCTTGTGATTCTCCCAATTCCTTGGTTTTCTTTTTGTATGTTTCCTGTTTCTTTCTTCATTATTCTACTGCTTACTCTACCCCTTTTCTCTTATTCTCGCCTCCCAGACATTTTTTTTTCCCTTTTCCTATGCATATTTCTTTGGACTTTTAAAAGTATTTAAATATTTTCTCTCTTTTATAACCTTCTTTTTCTTTTTTCTCTTGTTAGTGGTTGTTTCTGTGGTGTGATTTTTGTTCACTTGCTTTTACTTTTTCGATGGTTTTTTTAATGTTGTTTTTGTCTGACTGAATGGGAGACAGCAGCTGTGACATATGAGCAACCACACCCACACCTCCTGCAGCTCCACTTACTGAATGAGAGCCTACACTTCCTTCTGCACCAACTGGACAATGATACATGACCACCAAGAGCCTGACTCATCCTTAACTGCTCTTCACAAACAGTTAACAGAGACCTGTGCAGCCACTCTCATTTTCTATCACACCCACCAGGAGACAGGTGGTGAGAGCATAAGTGCTGCAAACTAGTGAATGGAGGAGCACAGTACACTGTTTACTCAGAAACATAAAAAAAAAAAGAAAAGAAAATCTTAGATGAATCACTTCAAAGTACAATCACCAAATAAAACAAAGTTACAATGTCTCAGAGACAACAGGCAAACACAGTCAATACAAAAAAGCAAGTTAAAGTAATAGAAACAAGGGAAAAGGATATACACCCAGAAAGAACACATCCTTAAGGAAGAAACAGCATTGGAATTCCTTGATAAGGAATTCAAAATAATTATATTTAGTTACCTTCAAAGGATTGAGAGACAGATCAAGGAAAACATTGACAAAATGAAGGAAAACACAGACAAAACACCGGAACAATATTGGAAGAAAATACAAGAACAAAATGACAAAATAAATGAAAAATTGGAAATGATACAAAATCTACAGATAGAAAGACAAAAGATTAATATTAAATTTTCAGAAATAGATAATATATCAAAAGGGCAAATGAGCAGAATTAAATCAATGGAAGACAGAATTAATGAGATTGAAGACAAACACCTCAACACTTCTTTGGAAAGGGATCAGTCAGAAAAAATATCAAAACAAAATGAAGAAAGCCTAAGGTTCATGTGGGACACCATCAAAAGGAATAGCCCACATGTAATCAGGATTTCAGAACAGGAAGAGACAAAGAAAACCACTGAGAAAATTGTTCAATATTTGTTGGAAGAGAACTTTCCTGATACAATGAAAAATTAGAACATATTCATTCAGGAAGTCCAATGAACCCCAAGCAGGATAGACCCGAAAATATATTCAACAAGACATATCATCATCAAAATCACCACAACCAAAGACCAAGAAAGAATCCTAAAAGCAGCACAAGAAAAACAAAATGTTCCCTACAAGGGGCAACCAATAAGAATAAGCTCACATTTCTTGGCAGAAACCATGCAGGTGAGAAGATAATGGGATGGCATATATAAAACCCTGAAAGAGAAAAATTTCCAACCAAGCATTATATACCCAGCAAAATTGTTCCTCAAATATGGTGGTGAAATTAGGACATTTGCAGATAAGCAGAAATTAAGGGAATTTGTTAAAACTAGACCAACCCTACAAGAGATACTAAAGGGAATCCTTTGAACAGAGAACCAATAATAGCAAACAACAACTGACCATTAGTACACAAGATGACATAACCCAGAAACCAGCACAGCGATGGAAGTATCCAAAGTGAATAAGCTTACAAGATTGTAAACAGGGAACCAGAGACATCAATTGGCAAACGAGGACAACTATAAACCAAAAAGAGGGAATAAATAGTGTAGAACTTCTAATGGTGAAGAAGTCAAGAGAGTTGCAAAATAGAAAAGACTGTTGTAAACTTAGGGAAAAAATTATAAGTCACAGGGTAAGCTCAAAGAAAAATGATAAATCTTCACATCACAATAAAAAAGAGGACAAACACGAATATTTAGCAAATACTAAAACAATAGTAATGAAGGAAATGATAACACGATTCATAAACAAAAAATTATATGAAACAAAGAAAAAAGGAACACCATAAAAAATACATAACAAAATGACAGCAACAAATCCATACTTGTCAATAATTACACTAAATGTCAATGGATTAAATGCACCACTTAAGAGATGGAGAGTTGCAGACTGAATAAGAAAACGTAACCCAACAATGTGCTGTCTACAAGAGACATGGCTTAGAGACCAAGATAAAAATAGAGTAAAAGTCAAGGGTTAGAAAAAGATATATCAAGCAAATGGCAACCAAAAAGGAGCAGGAGTGGCAATACTAATTTCTGATAAAATTGATTTTAAGCCAAAAACCACTATAAGACACAAGGAAGGACATTGTACAATGATTAATGGATCAATCAAATAAGAAAATATAACTATAATAAATACTTATGAACTCAATGAAAAAGCCCAAAAATACACAAATCAGACTACAAAGTTGAAAAGAAAACAAAAATTCTCACAAAGGAGACCAATAAAAAACATCATGGAGAAAAGATTGAAGTTGTCAAAGATTTCTTTTACTGGGATCCACAATCAACACCTATGGAAGCAGAAGTCAAAAAATCAGATGTAATACTGTGTTGGGCAAATTTTTCTGCAAAATATCTTTTTAAAATGTTGAAAAGCAAACATGTCACTTTAAGTCTAAGGTGTGTCTTCTGTTTTCATTTGTTTTAGGGGTGACTATTGCAGATGGTTTATTTATATTAAACTTAGACAAAGCTAAGGCAGAAGTCAAATGTTTGTGATTTTTCTAGCTCCAATATAATTATTTCCTGGTATGATGATACCTCTCACTGCTATAGGCTCCTTGAGCACCAGAGATGATTCATAAATCTGTATGTGAGAGTGACTAATTATTATCTGAGCAGATAAGCCTATGATAATTATGCTTTGGTGAGAATACTGTGGTTGCTAGAATAAATATCAGTAAAATGCATTTTGCCTATATAACCTTCTGTTAGCTGATAAGATTTTAATAGTGCTTTTATTTTTGGTAAACCTTTAATACTTTAACTTTCTTTTGTTCTAATGCCTTTAGAAACCCAAAACAATAAAATACAAAATGAATCCTTTGTAATAAAAGGAGGCTTCCCAAAAACAAAACAAAATAATAAAATGTTGAAAAGCAAAGATGTCACTTTAAGTCTAAGGTAACCCAAGCCATGGTATTTTCAATTGCCTCATATGCACATGAAAGGTGGATAATGAATAAGGAAGACCTAAGAAGCAGATGATTTTGAATTGTAGTATAGGCAAAGAATACTGAACATGGTATGAATTGCCAAATGAAAAAACAAATCTGCCCTAGAAGAAGTATCTCTGGAATGCTCCTTAGAAGTGAGTATGGCCAGACTTCATCCCACCTATTTTGGTCATATTGTCAGAAGGGACTAGTCCCTGGAGAAAGATATCATGCTATGTAAACTGAAGGGTCAGAGAAAAAGGGGAAGGCCTTTAATGAGATGAACTGACACATTGCCTGCAACAATGGGCTCAAGCGTATCAAGGATTGTGAGGATAGCCCAGGACCTGGCAGTGTTTCATTCTATTGTACATAGGGTTGCAATGTGTCAGAATCAATTTGATGGCACCTAAGAAGAACGACAATAATGATATACACAATCCTGTAATAACAGTCATTAGAAACAACACCTACAGGTAGATACATAGGAGAAAAAAATCTTATAAAATATGCAAAAATTGATCTTTTATAATAATATTATGAAAAATAGTTTTACTGTTGATTTAAAAGTACTAGATGAAATTAAAACAATTTTTTTAAAAGACAATGACTTTTGAGACAGAATTCTATGACAGCATTCAATGCAGTTTATGGAAGTAAAATATATGAAAATATAACATTATTCACTATAGTAGATCTCACAATATTATGATTTATGGGGAAGCTATAATTGACATGTACAAAGAATGAATTAATAAACAATTATGTAAATATAATGAACAGTGAATTAAATGTTCGGGCTCTATCTATTCCACGTTCACCTTCTACTCTGTCCATGTACTTCTTCACATATGGTATTTCTTCAGAGGTATTTCTTTCCCATGAATATAATTAATATATTCAGAATAATTTGCAAGTTAACATGTCTGTAATAATTTTTGTTATTTTTTGGCCAGTTTTAGGTTTATAGAAAATTGTGCCTTATATAACAGGAGTTACCACATACCCAATATCCACCTATAAACTGCTTCTCCTATTAATATCTTATATGGTACATTTTTTAGAGTTGATTAATCAATATTGATACATTATTATTAACTAAAGTCCATAGTTTACAATATGGTTGACTTCTCGATATATGCACAGTGTTTCATGTTCACTGTTACATTATTTTAGAAAACAGGTTTACTTTTCTAAATATGTTCTATGCTCACTTATTCTACCATCCTCAACTCCTCTGAGCCCACTATGACCACAGATCTTTTACTCTCTCTACAGTTTTGTCTGGACAGTGCAGTGTTTCGTTCTGTTGTACATAGGGTTGCTATGAGTCAAAATTTACTTGATGGTACCTAGCAACATAGATTTTCCTTTTCCAATGGATCATATGTTTGGAATTGTACAGTGTTTAGTTTTTTTTTCAAATTGGCTTCCTTCATTTAACAATGCACATTCAAGATTTCTTGATGCCTTTTTGTAGCTTAATAGTTCATGTATTTTGATTTATGAACAATATATTGTGGGGATATACCAAAGTTTGTCTATTGAATGGCAGGAATCTTGGTTGGTTTCAATTTTGGACAATGATGAATAGAGCTGCAATAAACATTCATGCACAGGTTTTTATGTTCTTGTTGTTAACTGCCATCCAGCATTTCCGACTCATAACAACCCTATGCAGAGCAAAACGAAACACTTCCAGTCCCAGGACAGTTCCATGGTCCTTCCTATACTTGAGCCCATCGCCACAGCCACTGTGTCAATCCATCTTGTTGAGGGCCTTCCCCTCCTCTGTCTACGTTCCACCTTACCAAGCATGACATACTTCTCCGGAGAATGGTCCCTTCTGACAACATGACCAAAGTAGGTGAGACAGGCTGGCCATTCTCACTTCCAAGGAGCATTCCAGCTGCACTTCCTCCAGGACAGATTTGTTAGATCTTTTAACAGTCCATGGTACTTTCAGGATTCTTCACCAGCACCAGTACTCTAAAACATCAATTCTTCTTTGGTCTTCTTTATTCATTGTCCAGTTCTCACATGCATACAAGGCGATTGAAAATACCATGGCTTGTGTCAGGCACTCCTTAGTCCTCCAGGAGATATCTTTTCTCTTCAGCACTTGAAAGAGGTCCTTTGCAGCTGATTTGCCCAGTGCTATATGTTGTCTAATGTCCTGACTACATCGGCATCAATTGTAGAACCAAACAGTGTGAAGTCCTTTACCACTTCAATCTTTTCTCCATTTATTGTGATGTTGCTTATAGGTCCAGTTGTGAGGATTTTTGTTTTCTTTATATTGAGACGTAATCCATACTACAGACTGTATTCTTCATTCTTCATCAGTAAGTGCTTCAAGTCATCTTCACTTTCAGCAAGCAAAGTTGTGTCTTCAGTGTATCACAGGTTGTTAATGATTCTTCCTCCAATCCTGATGCCACATTCTTCTTCATATAGTCCAGCTTCTTGGATTATTTGCTTAGCACATAGATTGCCTAAGTATGGTGAAAGGATACAACCCTGATGCACTACCTTCTTGATTTTAAACCATGCACTGTCTCCTTGTTTGGTTTGAACAACAGCTTCCTGGTGTATGCTCAGGTTCCTTATGAGTACAATTAAGTGTTCTGGAATTCCCTTTCTTCTCAATGTTATGTATAATTTGTCGACATAGATTTTCAATTTTTTTTTTTTTTTTGGTAAATTCCTAACAGCAATATTTCTGGATCAAATGCTAAATCTTTGTTTAGTTTTATAAGAACTGCCAGATTGTTTCCCAAAGTAACTGCACCATCACACATTCCCCTTTCATCATGCATTCCCATTAACAATGAACAAGAGTACCTGTTGTTACAGATCTTTGTCAATCTATTGAGTTTCAGTGTTTTGACCTTTAGTCATTCAAATAGGTATGTGATGGTATCTCACTGTTATTTTAATTTGTAGTTCTCTAATCAGAATTGACTGGATGGAAACTAATAATAACAGAAATGACATATAAGTATTATATAGGTAATGTGAATGGTTTACTCTCAGCTGTAACTAAAATTGGCAGTTCAAATCCATCCAGAAGTGTCTTGGAAGAAAGTTCTTATAGTCTATTTCTGAAAGATAGACATTTAAATTCTTATGGCATACAGTTCTACTCTGAACTGATGAAACACATAGGTTTTCATGAATCAGAATTTATGACGATGTTTGTTTTTTGGTTTATAACATGATGTTGAATATTTTTTTATCTGTCTCTTTGCAATCTGTAGCATCTTCTTTAATGAAATTTCTGTTCACATATTATGACTATTTTTGTAATCAGGCATTTGTTTTCTTATTGTTTAATTATAAGTGTTCTTTGTATATTTTATACACAAATTCATCATCAGATAGTGCTATTCATATGTGTTCTCCCAATCTATATCTTGACTTTTCATTTTCTTAACTTTGTCTTTTGCAGAGCATGAGTTTTTAATTTTAATGAACTCCAACTTAATTTTTATCTCTTATAAGTCATGTTTTTGATATTATTTTTAAAAAGCCAAACCCAAAGTCACCTAGATTTTCTCCTATGTTGTCTTCTAGAAGTGATATAGTTTTGGTCATACTTTTAGGTCTATTGTTCTTTTTGAGTTTATTTTGTAAATATGTGAACTATGTGTCCACATTACTAATTTATGTCTTCTTTCACTTTCTTTTGACTAATATGTATAGCTGTTTATTGACTTTATTGATCTTAATGCAAAAATGATAATCTTTATTTTTTCTACTTTCTTCTTTTCAGTTTTATTAATTTCTGATCTAATTATTTTCATTATTTTTCATTTGTTTATTTTACATTTAATTTGTTCTTTTTTTTGTGTTTTCCAAATTAGAAGATTCATTAGTTCATTTTAGGTCTTTCTTCTTTTGTAATAGATATACTCAATGCTACAAATTTCCCTCTGAGCTTTACACTCACACTCACATCATCTTATTTTGCTGGGTTGTATTTTCGATTTCATTTAATTCATTTTTTTTAAATTTCTTTTAAAACATCTTTTTGGGACTATATGTTATACAGAAATGTGTTGTTTAATCTCCATTTTTTTGTGTGCTATTCCAGTCTACTTTCTGTTATTGATTTCTAGTTTTATTCAGTTGTGGTCTCTGAGTATACTTTTTATGATTTCTATTATTTTAAATTTGTTGTTTTATGACCAAACATAATTCATCAACTTTGGTGAATATTTCATGTGTGTTTGATAATGATGTGTACTCTGTAGGTTTTGGATGAAGTATTTTATAAGTGTGAATTATATCCAGTTGACTGATCATGCTGTTGAATTGAACATATATTTACCGATTTTCTGCCCGATGGATTTGTCAATTACTGATAATTGAAGTCTTCAACTATAATCATTGATTTGTTGATTTTCCTTACACTTCTACAAATTTTTCCATCAGATATTTTGATGTATGTTGTTAGGTGAATACACATTCATAATAATTATATCTTCTTGGAGAATGGACCCTTTTGTCATTGTGTAATATCCCTCTGTACCCATGATAATTTTCCTTACTTTTAAACTTGCTTTCTCTGAAATGATATATCTACTTCTCCTTAATTATTTATTTTATTTCATTAGCATGATACATGAGTCTGAAACAACTCAAAGACAGAGTTTTTTTTTTTTTTTT
>NW_006922252.1:1081575-1083135 GCF_000298275.1 Orycteropus afer afer | reverse complement strand
GTTGCAACTTAGGAGAGTTCGTCAACATCAATCCCCAAATTTATTTTACATGTGCAAGAAATAAACTATTATTAGATCCTTTTCTATGTATTTTTTTTCTTTTTATGTGCAGCCAATCTACCTATAATTAATAAATGTTTCAAAGTAATAATAATTGGAGCTCTAGTGATGTAGTGCCTAAGGCATTTCACTGCTAACCAGAAGGCTGGTGGTTCAAATCCACCTGCCACTCCATGGAAAGAAGATTGGGCAATCTACTTTTATGGAGGTACTGCCTTGGAAACCCAAAGAGAGGAGTTGCTATGAGTTGGACTGGACAAAGAATTACTTGGAGGTTGTGATTTAGTAGAGCTCATCAATGCCAATCTCCAAACTTATTTTATATGAGTGAGAAACAACCTGTTATTAGAGCCTTTTCTATATATTTTTTTCTTTTATGTGCAGCCAATATACTTATAATTAATAATTGTTTCAAAGTAATAATAATTATATATATACATAGTGTGTGTGGAATTTTAAAATAATGTTAGCATATTTTTCCAAATGATGTAACACTGCTTTTCTCTGAAAACATCATTAATAGGAAGTGAAACACCAGCAAAAACCCTACTGCAAGATTCAGATAGCTTAGAATATCAGTGAGCTGCAGGGATCCAGGTGAGGAGAGGGAAATCAGGCACACCTGAAGCAGCAGGGCAGGAGAGTGGGAGAAAGGGGATAAAAAATCCAGGAACTCAGACAGAGGAACAGTCAGTTGCAGGGATCCAGGTGAAAAGAGAAATTCAAGCACGCCCAAAGCAGCAGGGTGGGAGAGCTGGGAGAAAAGGGATTAAAAGGTCTAGCAATCTGGACAGAGGAGGAGTCAGCCGCAGGGATCCAGGTTAAGGTGGTATGAGAGGTTTCCAACAGGGGGGCAAACTTGCCTGTCAGTTTGTCCTACTGTGGTGACGTGTTGATGTGAGTTTTTAGGTTGAGTTACTGGTGTTTCTAACACAGCAGGATGCACATGGTGCACAGGTATCATAACAGCTTACAGACTGAGATAGACTAGGAAGAAGGAAGACGCCGTCCACTTCTCAAACAATAAATGAATAGCAAAGAAACACTGTTTGATACCTTACTGCACAACTTTATGAATAGTCTGGTTAGGTTAAAAGGGTCTCAAAATAAGACTGGGAAAGAGCTGCATCATCTGAGTAAACCCAGCCTTACTCCTATGGATAAGGTAAAGCTTGAATGCCATTTGCTGATGTGACACCACTCAAATTGAAGAGAAACAGCTGCAGACATCCATTAATCATTGCAACATGGAATGCACAAAGTATGAATCTAGGGGAATTGGAAGTGGTCAAAAATGAAATGGAAAGCATAAAGATTGATATCCTTAGCATTAGTGAGTTGAAATGGACTTGTTTTGGCCATTTTGAATCAGACAACCATGTGATCTACTATGCCAGGAATGACAGTTTGAAGAGGAATGAGGTGACATTCGTCATCACAAAGGATGTTTCAAGATATGTCCTGAAGTACAGCACTGTCAGTGATAGGATAATATCCATA
>NW_006922252.1:1074951-1080254 GCF_000298275.1 Orycteropus afer afer | reverse complement strand
TACTTGTGATTTATTGACTATGCAAAGGCATTTGATTGTGTGGATCATGACACATTATGGATAACAATGAGAAGAATGGGAATTCCCAAAGAATTGATTGTACTCATGAAGAACCTGTACCTTGAAGAGAACAAGGGGGCACTACATGGTTTAAAATCAAGAAGGGAGTGCATCAGGGTTGTATCATTTTACCATACTTATTCAATCTATATGCTGAGCAAATAATCTGAAAAGCTGGACTATATGAAGAAAAATGTGGCATCAGGATTGGAGAAAGAATCATTAACAACCTGAGATACACAAACGATACAACTTTGCTTGCTGAAAGTGAGGATGACTTGAGGCACTTACTGATGAAGGTTGAAGAATACAGTCTGCAGTATGGATTACGTCTCAATATAAAGAAAACAAAAATCCTCACAACTGGACCAATGAGCAGTATCACAATAAATGGTTGTCAAAGAATTCACGTTGCTTGGTTCTACAATCGATGGCAATGGAAGCAGTAGTTAGGACATTAGATAACGTGTAGCATTGGGAAAGTCAAGCGCGAAGGAACTCTTTCAAGTGCTGAGGAGCAAGGATGTCTCCTTGAGGGCTAAGGTGCTCCTGACAGAAGCCATGATATTTCCAATTGCCTCATATGCATGTGAGAGTTGGACAATGAATAAGGAAGACTGGAAAAGAGATGATGCTTTTGAGTTGTATTGCTGGTGAAGAATGCTGAAAGTACCATGGACTGCTGAAAGAACTAACAGCTCTGTCCTGGAGAAAGTCCACCTGAAATGCTCCTTGGAAGTGAGAATGGCCAGACTTTGTCTCATCTATTTTGGTCATGTTGTCAGAAGGGACCATTCCTTGGAGAAGGATGTCATGATTGGTAGAATGGAGGGTCGATGAAAGAGGGGAAGGCCTTCAACGAGATGGACTGACACAGTGGCTGCAATGATGGGCTGAAGTAGCAGGGATCATGGATCTGGCGCGTGATCAGGCAGTGTTTCATTCTGTTGTGCATGGGGTCGCTATGAGTTGGAAACGACTCAACAGCACCTAACAACAACAACAACAACAACAACAGAATATCTCTGGCTTAGATACACTTAAATGACAACATTTACAGCTTTTTCTTTTTTTATAGCACTTTTACAATTTTAATGCATTTGCTATTTTATTGATTA
Source organism: Orycteropus afer afer (assembly GCF_000298275.1). Taxonomy (NCBI): domain Eukaryota; kingdom Metazoa; phylum Chordata; class Mammalia; order Tubulidentata; family Orycteropodidae; genus Orycteropus; species Orycteropus afer. The sequence continues at coordinate 1,079,076 of NW_006922252.1, read as the reverse complement.
CAAATCTTACTTTAAATTTGGTAGCTTCACGTTGTTATGTGCCATCGAGTTGGACCCAACTCATAGCGACCCCTCCTTTGGTTTCCAAGACAGTATCACTATGGAAGTAGATTGCCTCATCTTCCTTCCGAGGAGTGTCTGGTAGGTTTAAACCACCAGCCTTCTGGTTAGCAGTCTAATGCCTTAGGCACTATGCTACCAGAGCTCCCAGCTTCACGCTATGACATCATAAGTTGGGAAATTAGAAATGTAGATGAATTTTATCTTTAATAGTCTCTCCTCTATATAACTAGTCCACCAGCTAGGAAGTACTATATATTTATATATAAAAGAATATATGGTCATATATTTGATAATGCATCTCTTGATCATTGAATGAATTGAGATTTAAAATTGATAAAGCATGCCCAAATAACACTGTAAGTTGTCTTATTTATATATGTGTGTGTGTGTGTGTGTGTGCACTGAAATTATATTAAATATTTCCTTCTTTCCATATAGTGAACAGGCAGGAGCTCTGTGTCCCTCACCTGAAATTATCTCTGGAGAAACTATGGTGGAGAGAAATGTAAGTTTCAGGAAATAAAAAATAATCCAGGAGCAATGCCTAAAGGGGACTTAAGACAATTGAAAACTGGTACATTTTACAGAGATAAATAATTGCTTATTGAAACAGAGTAGCTGAGTGGGATTTGGAGGGTACAGGAAGAGAATAAGTAGAAGGAGTAAAAGAAAAATGTTCTATGTTCTACTCCTATGTATTTCTTAGGTTGGTCTGAAAATTATTGTCTGACTCTTATGTTCTGCAATCAGTAGCAAATATCAAGCCTTCAGAAAAGTGTCCATAGAGCATTTGGCCAATGTCACCCTAATGATATCAGAAAACCAGTACTTGTTGACAAAAGTTGATTAAAGCAGATAATATGATTAGATAAATGTGTTTCATTTCATTCTCCACTCTCTATCTTTTAAAATTCCTAGTTGTTTGCTGTCTAAAAATATTGACATAAAACCATGAGTGGAAAAGTTGCCTGTTTGACAGTGGCAACAAAGTTGAGTAATCCACAATGATACAGGGGTTTCTGAATAGTGCACATCCCTTCTCACTCTTTAAATGGGCTTTGCCCAGCACAGACATAGGCCTTTGTATACTACACCATGGTCCTTATTTTAGAAAGTACCACAGACTTCTAGGGAAAGATGAGTTCATACCCCAAAAGTTTTGTTCACTTTTTCACATGATACAGTTTGACTAAAAACTCAAGAAGGATAAAAATATAACACTTTAAGCAGTTGTATTGGGAAAGCATAGCCAGGAATTTAAACCAAGCATAGTAATTTTTTTTTATAATAAAATTATTGAAGATATTTGATTTTTAATATAGTACTGTATGAGTGATAGATTCCAAATGAATCTCAGAAGAATAATGATAGTGATAAAATTTATAAAGAAAAATATAAGGGGTCAGAGACAAGATGACAACCTGCTTGTACACTCCACCCAATACCTCTGCAACAGAAAACAAGAAATCCTGAGTGAAACAGACATAAACAATGATCCTGGAATTCTGAGTATATAATGAGAGGAAAAAGTATTAGATTGAGTGCAAATTGGAAAGGGAGATGGAATGAAGCCAGTAACTGGGGAGAGAAGCTGGATCTCTCTGAAGAATAGCTTTTGCAATCACAGAGGTAGATGAGGAGGAAAGAAAAAAAAAGAGGAGAAGAAGAAAGAAAGAAACCTTCAAGGAATCCACAAGGCATTAAAGATACAGGATTCACAGATCAGAAGGAATTCTAGGTGGGTTAATTCATGTAGGATCTGGGAGAGAAATGTACAGGGAAGGAGTCAAACTTCTAGTAGCACAAGCAACTGTAGAGTTAGAAGGGAAAAGGGAAAGGGAATAGAAGAATTCTCCACTAGTAAACCAAACCCCAAACTGGTCCTGATGCTGTTAAGTCAATTCCAACTCATAATAACTGTTTTTGAGACTGAGTTGAGCTATCTCCTGGGGTTTCTGAGGTTGTGAATCTTTTTGGAAGGGAGCTGCTTCATCTTTCTCCTGTGGGGCTGCTGGTGGATTTGAGCCCCTGGGCTTTGATTGATTGTCACCCTCAGCAAACCAGTCTAAACACATGGACCCATGGGTTGCAACTCTTCTTTCCTGTGCTTGCATCACTGGTTGATCTTTCTCACACTAATCACAAGAGGCATGCACCTAAAGCCTTTCCTCTTAGAAGTATCCACTTTCTCTAGGCTCCTTTCACCTATGTGGTCACATGCTTTGCTAGATCAGTGGATTCCACCATCACCATCTGCTCCCAGGGCTCCTGGATGACCATAACTTGAAAAGTCTCTCCTCCAAAAATCTTCCCAGTATTTTTCTCTTTTCCTCTCCCCCAATTTTTCTTTATTTCTATCTGTTCATTTATATTTCTTCCTCTTGCATTTTTACCAATCTTTCACCTCATCCACCCCTCCATTTTCTTTTGTCTTCTTTCTCTGTATGTTTATCTTCTTTTTTATTATTCTGTATTTTCGTCTTTTATATCTCTTCTTCTCCTCTCCCCAAGTTTTTTAACTCTTTTTTTCTGACCCACCAAACAGAAGGAAGAAATTAACTCTCTGGCAGCCAGTCATATTTGCTACACTGACCACCTCACCCATGGGACAAGCACAATCACTAACTCCTGCACCGCAGGATGAAGACTAATGATGGACAACACCTAGTTCTTCCAATTACAGCTCATCCTTACAACAGAAACCTGCACCCACAGTCCAACCAGCCATTCTACCAACTAGGACACAGCTGGGGAGTGACTTAGTGCTGCTAAAATAAAAACCAAAGAAGCATACATGTACCACACATTTGTATATATTGAAACAAAGAAAAACAAAAATTCAGGGTGAAATGAATCAGCATATAACAAGCAAAAGCAAAACTTAGAGACAAAGACAACTTCAACTCAAATAAATAAACAAGACAAGACAGTGGAAGTGAAGGAACAAACCAAAGAACTAGAAAATCTCTAGTGAGATCTCTCTCAAGTGAGAGAACTACTTGATAAGGAATTCAAAAGCTATACATACCACCTTTCAAAAGCACAAATAAACCCCAAAGAGAAACAAGGAAAATACAGACAATCCCTTGAGGAATTCAGGAAAACCATACAAGAGCAAAATGACATAATAAATAGGAGTTTAGAATCATACAGAAATGGCAAATAGAAATCCAGAGATGAGCAAGAAAAATTATGGAGATAGAAAACACATTGGAAAGACAAAAGAGTAGCGCTGAACTAGCTGGAGAACACATTTCACAGTCAGAAGACAAATCCTTGACACTTACTTATATAAGGAAAAAATCAGAAAAAAACAAAGTATGAAGAGAAATGAAGAAAATCTAAGAGTTACATGGGATGCTATCAAAAGAAATCACATGCATCTGATTGGAATTCCAGAACAAAAGGGGGCAAAAAAAAAAAAAAAAATTTCAAGACTTGCTAGCAGAAAACTTCTCCAATATCATGAAAGACAAAATGATATCCATCCAAGAAGTTCAACAGACCCCATCCATGAAACAGCTCGAGAAATTCACTAAGATATATCACACTCAAACTTTCCAAAACAAATGAAAAAGGAAAAAAATCTTGGGAGCACTTTGTGAAAAATGAAATGGTACCTACAAAGGACAACCAATAAAACTAAGCTCTGATTTCTCAGCAGAAACCATGCAGATAGAAAACAATGGGATGACATATATAAAACATTGAAGGAAAAGAATTGCCAACCAAGAATTATATCTCCAGCCAAACTGTCTGTGAGATATGAGAGTGAAGTTAACACGTAGTGAGACAAATGAAAATTAAGGGAATTTGTGGAAACCAAAGCAACACTACAGGAAATATTAAAGGGAACCCTTCCAAAACAAAACCAAGAATATAAGACAGCAAATTAAGATCAAGAAAAAGAATTCTCAAAACTAAAATAAGCTTACCAAAAGGAAAATAGAGAACTAGAGGAGTCAATCTGTTAAACAACACCAACAACAATGTAAATGGGGAAGTAAATGGTAAATTTGCAAATTTTCCAAATAGAAAGGAAGTCAAGGCCATGTCACTATA
>NW_006922252.1:1068953-1074436 GCF_000298275.1 Orycteropus afer afer | reverse complement strand
ATAAACCATAAGGAGCAAATTAACTTCTGGTAAAGTAGACTTCAAAGTAAGAACATTACAAGATGATAATAAGGTCAATTGATCCAAAGGACATTAACATAATAAATATCTATGAATACAAAGAAAATCTGTGAATAAAATGAAAGAGCTGCAAAATACATGAAACAAACATTAACTGAATTGAAAGGAGAAATAGACAATTCTTTGAAAATAGTAGTAGTAGTTGTTGTTACCTGCCGTCGAGTCCGGCCCTACTCATAGCAACATCTCCTTGGGTTTCCGAGGCAGCATCACTTCATTTTTTTTTTTTCCGAGACAGCTCCTTTCTTTCTTTCTTTCTTTCTTTTTTTTTTAAATACAAAGTTTTCAGTAGGGAAACAATACAAAACAGACTCTTTTTATTTCTTCTTCACAGTTCATTTCCTGGCCTTGGCTGCATCCAAAAAAAGACAGAGATCTACAGGAAAGGTTTTCATACTAGAATGCCCAGCCAGGCACAAACTAAACCCTAGGTGAAACCTCCTGGGAAAAGTAATTCTGAAAGTTTGGTTTCCAGTCTCGATAATTCTGTCCACCATTTTAGTCAGCAAGTGATTCAAGATCATCCATCTCTAATTATAGTTCAACTATTATTATTTTAAAAGGAAGTCTATCTAAGTCCTTGAAAATATTGTTATGAAACATGTAATTGTTTCCTAAAAGATATTGTTTCAAATCAAACCATTTTTTGATTTGATAGAACTCTCTTTACTTTTCTCAAGTGTTCTATAACCGCAAGGTCTCTTCAAACATTGTAGTCTCTTTACTACATTTCAAATTTTAGTGAGGCTTTTCTCTTAAAAAGGAAAAATAAAGAATTCACACTTCAGTTTCATACACTTTTTTCAGTATCATGGGCTCAGAAAATTATAGACATTGTACAAACTCTGGATAAAGATAGAAAGACCACCGAGTTGTGTGCTTGGAAAAAAATACAGAATGTGAATATTGACTGGTGGTGTGGGTATCCTTCCCTGAGAAGATTCAATATCCACAACTTTCTTTTCTTCATGCTAGAGAACAATTAAATTTAACCTGGATTCTCTTCTATTGTTATAACATATTTTTCCCTCTGACAGTTTTCTCTGTTAGAATGTTACACAGCAGGCAGTTTTTCCCAATTGCTATACATATCTGCTCTCTCTGCACAAAGCAAGCAATCACCTTTTTATTTGTAAAATATTTGTAAAATTTCTAGTCAAGAAAAACAAAAAACAAAAAAACCCCACCAAACTCACTGCTGTTCAGTCAATTCCTACTCATAGTGACCCCTCCTTGGGTTTCTGAGATGGTATCTCTACAGAATTAGATTGCCCAATCTTCCTTCTGAGGAGTGGCTGGTGGGTTTGAATCCCCAGCTTTCTGGTTAGTTAAGTGCCTTAGGCACTATGCCACCAGAGCTCCTAATCTAGTTAAGAGGTAGGACTAAAGAAGATAACAAATTTACAAGCAGTCTCAGGATGTGGCATCTAGTAAAAACATGGAGTCCTTAGGTGATGAAAATGGCTAATGCATTCATCTGCTAACTGAAAGTTTGGTGGTTTGTGTCCATCAAGCAGGGATTCCTCAGAAGCAAAACCTGGGGACATACTTCGAAAAAATCAGCCTATGGAGTAAAGTTCTGCTCTGACAAGCTTGGGCTCTTCATTAATCAAAATAGACTCAATGGTAACTGGTTTTCATTGAAAAACATGCATAGATGTTTTTCATATTCTTATTGATCATAGAGATCATGAAAACCCCACTACTTGTCTATCATTCTTGACTCGAACATGAGATTGAGTCTGTGAGTAAGCATTTCTAGATTTATGTTGGATCAGTTAAATAACAAATTCACTTTCTCTAGCCAAAATACTCTTCGCTACTATCCCCATCCCCCCCTTTTTTTCCTCCTACACCTTCATCTGCATATGTTCTATTGGGTAATTTCCATCTGCCTTATTAAATGGTCCACTCTCTCTCATCCTTCAACTATTCTTTTTAAACATGACTCTCCAATTTACCATCACATTTCACTCATAAAGCTCTTTTTCTTTGTCTGCTTACTCAAGTCTGATTCAACTCCTAGACCTACTCTGTTTGACCTCTGATTCCTCTGATCTGCTGGAAGTGTTCTTGTTAAAACACCAGTGAAGTCCATATTCATAAATACAAAGCAAACTGTTTAATATCCTTCTGTCTGTAGTGCCTAAGGCATTTGACTGCTAACCAGAAGATTGGTGGTTCAAACCCACCAGGCACTCCTTGGAGGGAAGATTGGGCAATCTATTTCAGTAGGGATAACACCTAGGAAACCCAGGGAGAGATCTCTATGAGTCGGATCTGACCTGATGGCAGTGAGTGAGTTTCTGTCCAGTTCAACTTCTCAGGAGTATGTGAAAATCTTTCTCCCTGAAGCATTCTCTCTTCTTTTTCCTCTTATGACACCATGTCCTTCTTAGTCTCTCTTCTGCAAATTTATTATATTTTTCTTTTTCTTTTCCATTTCTTCTTTTCATTCCTCAATTTTTAAAACTTTTTGGCAATTTGGAGGTCTTTGCTCATTACATACCTTCACCCAAAGCAATCTTATTAATATCTATGTCTTAAAAATACCATCTATTTCTGAAAATGTTCCAATTACTATCTCTATCTCTGATTTCTTTCCTGAGTGCCCTACTCAGATATCCAAATATCAACTTGACATTTAAAATTTATTGATGACTAGACATCTCCAAATTAAAAGGCTCAAACTGCCCTCTTGATCTTCCCATCAAACTTGTTATTCCTCCATACTTTACCCATTTCTATATTGGCCTCATTGATGTAAGTCAGGAACCTGAAAATTTCACCTCCCACTCCCTTTCCTCCACTCACAATTCATTTCCAAATACTGTTGATTTCCTTTCCAAAATATGCAAGAAATACTTCCATTTTCAGTACTTCCACTCTAGTCTGTATCATGGTCTTCTTTCCTTTGGGCTGTTGCATTAGACTTCAAATTGTCTTATCACATCCATTCAATACTGCTACTGAATGCACAACTTAAACAGCAGCTAGAGTAATCTTGTTTAAAGATAAAGAGGGTCATGACAATCATAGATCAAAAACACTTACCAATTTCTTATAGAATTTTAAATTAAAACAAAATCCATATCATTTCCTAATCATTTGTGCACGGTCTAGCTTGCATTTAATTCTCAACTCTCATTTGAAGGTCTTTTCCTTCCTTCAGCCACATTGTTTTTTTCAGATCTTGCACAAGTGAAGTGCTTTCCTTCCTCAGAACCTGAGACTATGCTTTAAGTCTTACACTGAATAATCCCTCTGACTCTTTACATGTTTAAACCCCAGCATTATGCACGTTCATGATTCAAGATTTTTCTGGCACCACAATAAATCTAAGTGGCTTTTCTTCTTCCTTTTCATTTTATCCAGTCATTATCTTCATAGTAGGTAGCACAAACAGCTTTACTGGGCTTGCTTTATAGTGACTCCTTTGGGACTGTCTATTGTTTGCCTCAAAACTGGACTGTAAGGGGTCCATGCTCAGTACTTGGCATAACACCGATTGGTTTCAGAATAGTTCTCCTTAAGTTTTTTTTTTTTTTTTGTCTGTGAAAGAATTTACTGCACCTTTACCATTTCAATCCAGTCTTACTAACTTAACAAATTAATCACATTATTTTGTATAACATGTCTTTTCTCTATCTCTCCCATTCCCAATATGGATACTGCTTTTGATGATGGTAACTCCGAAGTTTCTGGTCCATGGGCAGTGATTGTATCTGTCTGGGCTAATTCTAGCCAGATCTTCTTATTGTAGATGGTGGTGCACAAAACAAGCAGCAGAGTTTCATAAAGTGTTTCCAGTCAATGATATCCATCTGGTAAGACCTAAGGGAATGAGAAAAAGAAACAGTTTTCATATGTTACAAGTTGCCTCTGGGCAACCAGAGACAGATGCGAGAATTTGTTAAGAGGCCAAGTGACTACTAAGTCATGTCATTGAAATGTACTTTCTTCTTAACCTACATATTCCATCTTGGAAAAATCAAAGCAAAAACCAAAGTAAAAAAAAAAAAAAAATCACCCTTAAATTTCCATGTTAAAAGTAAAGGACAGAAGATTCAAGCCCATACATTTACACTGCTTTATCACCAGATTACTATCGATAACATTTATGAAGTATGAAGTGAGACAATGAAATAACTGTGAACATGGCTCCTAAGCCAGAGGGTCCAGTCTCCTCTGAATGCCCTACATGGCTTCTATCTATGCTGTTGTTATCTTCATAGTAGGTAGCACAAACAGCTTTACTGTACTTGCTTTATAGTGACCCCTTTGGGACTGTCTTACATTTTTTATTCTCAGTATGATTTTTTTATTCTGAGCTTTTATTGGAGAAGGATATGCAGATTAAAAATAACTAATATATTTTTTTAACAAACAACAACAAAAATCTGTGAGGTGCTACATATTTTCTAAACTGAAAACTATGCATCTGTATTCTTCCTCTGTTATTTGTGCCCTTTGTCATGATGTTAAGGAGCTCTGGTGGCATAGTTGGTAAGGTATTTAGCTGCCAACCACAAGGTTATCAGTACAAATCCTACAGTTGCTCTGTGGGAAAAAAATATGAAGCAATTTACTTCCATAAAGAATTCCAGCCTTGGAAGTCCAAGGGGGTCACTATATGTTGGAATCAGCTCAAAGGCAGGGGGTTATTTATTTATTTATGTATTTATTTATTTATTTTCAGTCATGATTTTATGGATAAAAAGAGTCTTTTCTAGCTCTTTTGGTAAGAAAAGGTCAATATCTTATAAGAAAATTAATTTTTATTGGACAGAATATATACTGTCATATTTGTATGTCAAAAGATTAAAATGTAACATGCACCCAACAGGATTACTTGGGAAAATAGAGTACCTGAAAAGCACTAAAAGTATCTGATATTTGAACAACATCATGAACATAGTCAATGTCACTAAACTACATGTAAAATTGTTGAAATGGTAAATGTTTATGACCTATATATTTATCACAACCAAATATTATAATCTCAAAAATAACACAGTAGTTGTAGTGGTGACTCAAGGTGTCCTTTACATTAACAGTGCACTTGGCAAAACGGTGGAAAGTGTTATTACTCCAGTGAATTAACAGGAACACCATTGCACTAACTCTTCCAAAGCAAACATCATATTGGAAACCTCCCTTCCTCTTCAGATATATATTGAAGTTCCTTCTCACTTTCTTCAGGAAATTCTGTAATTTACTTTTCAGTGATAATTTCATTGTCAACCTTACTTAAAATATAAAATCCACCACATTGTGTTATATCTGATGATTTTACATTGTTTTGTCCTTTACATTGTTTTGCATTTTGTTATTGCATTAACACCATTTGACATAATTATAGAATTTTATTGTCTGTCATTCTATTAACACAATGAGAACTT
>NW_006922252.1:1066117-1068237 GCF_000298275.1 Orycteropus afer afer | reverse complement strand
TATATATATATATATCTTGTTGTTACTGGTAGGTGCCACCGTCAAGTCAACTCTAACTTGTAGTGACCCTATGTACAACAGAACAAAATACTGCCTGATTGTGTGACATCTTCACCATACTTGGACTCCTCATGTCAGGCACTGTATCAATCCATTTTATTGAGGGCCTTCTCCTTTTACACCAATCCTCTACTTTACTAAGCATGATATCCTTCTCCAGGGAATGGTCCCATCTGACAGCATGACAAAAATAGGTGAGATGAAGTTCTGGCCATTGTTGCTTCCAAGGATCATTCTGACTACACTTCTTCCAGGACAGATTTATTATATCTTATGACAGTCCATGGTGTTTTCAGTATTCTTCTCCAACACGACAATTCAAAGATCATTTCAGATGATCTTCCTTATTTGTTGTCCAGTTTTCATATATCTATGAGAGTGATTGAAAACTCCATGACTTGGGATAGGTACACCTTAGTCTTCAAAGTGACATTTTTGTTTCTTAACACTTTAAAGAGATCTGCCTAGTCCAATATGAAGTTTGATTTCTTGACTGATGCTTTCATGAATGTTGATTATAGATCCAAGTAAAATGAAATCTCTGACAACTGAATCTTTTCTCTATTTGCCATGATGTTGTTTATTGGTCTAGTTTTGAGGATTTTTGTTTTCTTTATGTTGAAATGTAATCCATAGTGCAGATTGTAGTTTTGGATCTTCAAAGTAAGTGCATCAAGTCATCTTCATTTTCATCAAGCAAGGTTTAGTCATCTGCATGTGAAAGGTTGTTAATAAGTCTTCCTCCAATTCTGATGTAGCATTGTTCTTCATTTAGTCTAGTTTCTCAGAATATTTGCTAAGCACAGAGATTGAATAATCATGATGAAAGTATATATCCCTGATGCACATCCTTTCTGATTTTAAACAATATAGAATCTCCTTGTTCTGTTTGAATGACAGCCTTTTGTTTTATGCACAATTTCCTCAAGGGCACAATTAAGTGTTCTGTAATTCCAATTCTTTGCCATGTTAACCATAATTCGTTATGATACACACAGTCAACTGTGCTTGCATAGTCAACAAAACAAAAGAAACATCTTTCTGTTATTCTTTACTTTCAGCCAAGATCCATCTGACATCTACAATGATATTTTTCCTTCCATGTCCTCTTCTGAACTCAGCTTGCATTTCTGAAAGTTTTAATGAAGGAAATGCTGTAACTATTTTTGAATTATCTACAGCAAAATCTTACTTGTGAGTGGTATTAATGTTATAGTTTGATAATTTCCACATGCTGTTGGATCATCTCTCCTTGGAATGGTACAAATATGGATGTCTTCCAGTCAGCTGGCCATGTAGCTGTCTTCCAGATCTCATAGCATAGATGAATAAGCATGTCCAATTCTGCCTCTGTTTGTTGAAACATCAAATGGGTATTCTGTCAATTCCTGGAGCCTTGTTTTTCATCAAGTCCTTCAGTTGCTTTTACTTCTTCTTTCAATACAATTGGTTATCAATCTTATGCTACCTCCTGAAATAGTTGAACATCAACTAATTCTTTTTGGTACAGTGACCCTGTGTATTCCTTCTATCTTCTTTTGATGTTCCTGCATCATTCAATATATTTCCCATAGACTCCTTCAATATTGCAACTCAAGTGTTGAATTTTTTCTTCAGGTTTTTAGCTTGGGAAATACTGAGTGTGTTCATCCCTTTTGTTTTTCTAACTCTAGGTCTTTGCACCTTTCTTTATGATCGTTTACTTTGTCTTTTTGAGCTACCCTTTGAAGTCTTCTGTTCATCTCTTTTATCTCATCATTTCTTCCAGTTAATTAAGATACTTTCCTTTCAAGAACAAGTTTCAGAGTTTTTTCTGACACCCATTTTGGTGTTTCTTCCTTTTATGTCTTTTTAATGACTTTTTGTTTTCTTCATGTAGAGTGTTCTTAATGTCATTCAATAACTAGTCTTGTTTTCTGTCATTGCTGTTCAATGCAGTTATACACCTCACCAGACTGAATACACAGAAATTAGATTGACTGTACCTGTGGAAAGAGACAATGAGAAGCTCAAGCAAGACCAGGAGCTGACTATGGAGCAGAACATCAAATATTCATATG
>NW_006922252.1:1064804-1065480 GCF_000298275.1 Orycteropus afer afer | reverse complement strand
TCAATAATATTCCACTGTATGATATTCTATATCATTTTGTTATATATTAACCAGTTGATTGACATTTGTGTTGTTGACAGCATAGAATTATTAAGAATGAGGCTACTATGAATATTCATATACATGTCCTTATTCAGATATATATGGGAAGCCAAAGATGAATAAATGGAAGATTTTACCATTTTCTGCAGTTTGAAATAAACAAACATGCAATCAAGATGAACTGATGGTCACTGGATATTGGAATGAAAAGTTGGAAACAAAGAAGAACCATTGGTAGTTGGAAAATATTGCCTTGGTAATAGAAATTATGCCAGAACATGCATCATGACTTTGGAGAGTCATGATTGGTAAAACAGAGATTCAAAGAAAAAGAGGAAGACCTTCAATGAGAAAGATGGACACAGTGGCTGCAATGATGGGTTGAAATAGCAATGATTATAAGGATGGTGAAAACTAGGAAATGCTTCATTCTGTTGTACCTTGTGTCACTATAATTCAGAACCAATTTGAAGGACACTAACAACAACAAGAATGGGTGTGAGAAATGTAAATTACTCAAAATGAGCAGAAGTGGATCCTGAGGGATCCTGACAACAAAGCACAGACAACTTGGAGATTCCTGAGTGGTGGTAGGACCTAAGAATTGACGTACAAAATCAGTCCTGCTAACCAG
>NW_006922252.1:1058729-1060001 GCF_000298275.1 Orycteropus afer afer | reverse complement strand
TGAAACCTAAAACTATACAGTTCCTCAAGGAAAATCTAGGGGCAAATTTAGAGGCCTTAATATATGGCATAAATAGAATATCAAGCATAATTCAAAATTCACAAACAGGCAAAGAGAAACCAGATGATTGGGACCTTCTAAAAATTAAATTTTTATGTGCTTCCAAAGACTTCTCCAAAAAAGTCAAAAGAGAACCTACAGATTGGAAAAAAAAAAAAAAAAATTGTTAATGACATATCTGACAAGGGACTTATCTCTAGAATTTACGGAACACTCTAACACCTCAATAACAAAAAGGCAAACAATCCAATTAAAAAATGGTCAGAAGACATGAATACACTTCACCAAGGACAATATTCAAGCGGCCAACAATCATATGAAGAAATGCTCACCATCATTAGCTATTAGAGAGATGCAAATCAAAACAAAAATGAGATAGAATCTTGCTCCAGCACTAATAGCAAAGTTCAACAAGACAGAAAATAACAAATGCTGGCAAGGTTGTGGAGAGATTTGGACTCTCATACACTGCTGGTGGGACTGTAAAATGATACAACCATTGCGGAAAGCAGTATGGTGATTCCTTCAAAAGCTGGAATTAGAAATTCCATTTGACCCAGCCATTCCATTACAAGGTATATACCCTTAAGAAGTGAGAGCCATGACAAAAATAGATATATGCCCACCTATGTTCATCGCAGCACTATTTGCAATAGCCAAAAGATGGAAAGAAACTAGGTGTCCATCAACTGAGGAATGGATAACCAAACTACGGTACATACATACAAAGGAATACTATGCAACGCTAAAAAAATAGTGTAGAATCCTCAAAACACCACATAATGTGTATCAACTTGGAGAACCTTATGCTTTGTGAAATAAGTCAGTCACAAAAGGACAAATATTGTATTAGTCCGTTATTGTAAAAGTTAAGGAAAGGTTTATCTATAGAAGGAAATTTTCTTTGTTGGTTACCAGGGGTAGGAGGGGAGGGGAAGGAATGCTATTAGAAAGAGATAAGTATTGATTTGGGTGAAGAGAAGGGCAATGTACCAAATGTGAGTGACCAATATGGCTGCATTGAGGATGAGAAAGACATATTGTATTAGTCCGTTATTGTAAAAGTTAAGGAAAGGTTTATCTATAGAAGGAAATTTTCTTTGTTGGTTACCAGGGGTAGGAGGGGAGGGGAAGGAATGCTATTAGAAAGAGATAAATATTGATTTGGGTGAAGAGAAGGGCAATGTACCAAATGTGAGTGACCAATATGGC
>NW_006922252.1:1054968-1058572 GCF_000298275.1 Orycteropus afer afer | reverse complement strand
TAGTTATGTCTATGAAATGGGGAGTGTATCCAAGAACATGTATAGGGTTGGCAGACAATGGTCCTATAAGTCTATATGGAAGATCAGAATTCCCAGGTGTATAGTAGAGCTGACAAGGGGCAAGGTTGTGGTCACTGCTTGGTCACAGCCAGTTACCCAGAGGGATCGAGTAGTTGAACCTGCGAGCTTGGGACTATAGTCGCAGGGGACATCAAGCTTAATTGGCATAACATACTATAGAAAACATTGTTCCACCTCCTACTTTGGCAAGTAGCTACCGGGATCTTAAAAGCTAGCAAGCTGCCATCTAGATGCAACGATGGGTCTCTCCTCGTCCAGAGCAAAGAAGAATGAAGAAAATCAAAATTCATTGAAACAATTAGTCCTAGTTACTGGGACACCATCTAATCTATAGCCTATGCAACTATGAGACCAGAAGAAGTAGATGGTGCCTGGCTACCACTGCCATCCACTTGGAAGGGGATCTGTGTTGGAGATCCTTGATAGAGAGGGAAAATAATGTGGAACAAACCTCAAAATCATTTGGAGAAAAAAAACTTGGGGGGGGGGGGGAGACCAGTTTTGCTGGTCTGATAGATCCTGGTGGAACCACTGAGACTATGGCCCCTACTTGCTCTTCAGGTCTGGAATTGAACCCACACCCATGGTTTCCAGCCAAACAAAAGACAGGCATATGAGTTGAACTTTTACCTCAGGTAGATACACTCCTTAGAGAGAACAATCATCGGAGAAAGAAGGGATGCTTATACACAGAGAGACAGCTCAGGTGGCAGGGTGCATGGAGGGATGGACACTGGGAAGAAGTAACTATGGGGGAAGAAGTGGGAGGGGAGCTGTTGCATTGTGGTAAACTGTTGCCAATGTCATGATACAAAGTGTATGTGAACTTCTGTATGGAAAGTGAATTTGCTTTGTAAATCTTCACTCAAATCACAAACAAACAAACAAAAAAGATCAGAAGGAATGTTTTGGATAATGGTACTGTTTAATAATTGAATTATGTTAATGCTTCCATAACTTGTAAACTCAGTGGAATAATTATATTTTACACTTAAAACTGGTTGGTTTTGTTGTTGTTAGGTACTGTAGAACCCTTCAATATTGCAATTTGAGCCTTGAATATTTTAAAGTTCTTTCTCTTTGACAAATGCTGAGTGTGTTTTTCCCTTTTGATTGTCTAACTCCATTTTTTTCATAGTTCAATGTACTGGTTGACTCTTCTCCAACTGCCTTTAGGAATCTCTGTTCAACTTATTTACTTTATCATTTCTTCCATTTTCTTTAGTTATTCTGTGTTCAAAAACAACTCTTTGAGTGTATTCTGATATCCATTTTGGTCTTTCTGTCTTTTTAAAGAACTTTTGCTTTCTTTATATACGATGTCCTTGATGTTATTCTCAATGTCTGGTATTTGTCTTTAGTGCTTGCTGTGTCAAACCTTTTCTTGAAAAAGTCTCTAAATTCATGCAGGATAAATGCAAGGTCTTACTTTCATTCTTGTTAACTTGTTTTAATTTTATTTAGCTCTCAGAAATCCAAGGAGGTGTCACTATGAGTTGTATCTGATTCTAGGGCAGTGAGTTTTGTTTTTTTTTTTTTTAAATAGCAAGCGATGATCTGTTCCATAGTTGGCCATAAGCCTTGTTCCAGCTGTTGATATTCAGCTTTTCCATTATCTCTTTCCACAGATACAGTTGACTTGATCCCTGTGTATTTTTTTCAGTGAGGTTCATGTAATAATTAATTTTTATGTTGTTGAAAAAAGTTATTTGCAGTGAACAAGTCATTGATCTTACAAAATTATATCTTTCAGTCTCTGGTATTTTTTCCTCACCAAGTCATATTTTCCAGTTACTGATCTGATGGTGTAGTGCCTAAGGCACTTGACTGCTAACCAGAAGGCTAGTGGTTCAAACCCACCAGTCACTCCTAGGAAGGAGATTGGGCAATCTACTGCCTCAGAAACCCAAGTAAGGGTTGCTATGAGTCAAATCAACTCCACGACAGTGAAATCCTTCTACTGTCTCCAACTTTTGCATTCCAGTCCCCAATAATAAATAAGGCAATTTGATTGCATGTTTTATCAATTTCAGACTACAGAAGTTGATAAAAATCTTCAGTTTCTTCATCTTTGCCATTAGTGGTCAGTGTGGAAATTTATATAATAGTAATATTAACTGGTATTCTTTGAAGGCATATAAAAGTTTCCTATTACTGACACTGTTGCACCTCGAGACAGATTATGAAATATTATTTTTGATGATGAGTGAGAAGCTCTTTCTCTTCATTTTTTCATTCCCAGCATAGTAGAGCATGTGATTGTATAATTAAAAATGGTCAGTGCCTCTCTGTTTCAATTCACTCGTGTCCAGCATATTGATCTTTAAGCATTCTATTTAATTTCTGATCATTTTTCACTTTCCTAGATTCATACTTTGTATATTCCATGTTCTGATTATTAATAGATGCTTACAGTTATTTCTTCTCATTTAGAGTCATGCTATATCAACAAATGCTGGTCCTAAAAGCTTTATTCCATCCACATCATTCATGTTGGCTATACTCTGAGGAAGGATCGCTTCCTCATTATTTTGAGTGCCTTACAGCCTGAGGGACTCACCTTCTGATGCTATATCAAAAAATATTCTGCGGTTATTCATAAGGTTTTCACTGGACAATATTGTCAGAAGAAGATCTCCTTGGTCATTCTTCCTAGTCCGTTTTAGTGTCAAAGATCTATTGAAATCTATCTACAATAGGTAATCCTACTGGTATTTGAAATACTGGTGACATAACCTCCATCACCACAGCAACATACAAGCCACCACAATACAACAAACTGACAGACAAATGGTGGTGGTAGATTTTAAAGTACTTAAAATAAGCCTTAGTAAAAGTGAAAAAAAAGTAAAAAGACAAAAACAAAAACAGAGAAACAAAAAATAGAGCTTAATAAAATTGAAATCTTAGTAAATATCTGGTAATGCAAAGAATAATTGAGCATGGTACTCACGCAGTAGTGACCACAATCTTAGAATAAATAGTAACTGGAGTTTTCTGACTTTTTAGTGTGAGTGAATATTTACATGTTGTGTTATTTTCCTAAGTCTACCATAAGCAAATTATCACAAGTAGATGGCTTAAAATAATAATAATAATAAAAAATATTTTCTAGCTCTGGTAGCAAAGTGCCTAAGGCAGTTGACTGCTATCCAGAAGGCTAGCAGCTCAAACCTACCTGTCACTCCGCGGAAGGAAGGTTGGACAATCTACTTCTATAGTGATACCGCCTCGGAAACCCAAGGAAGTGTCACTATGAGTCGGGTCCGACGCAACGGCACATCACAACAACAAAAACAGTCAGGAGGCTAAAAGTTTGAAATATGGTTGTTGTCTGAGCCACACTTTTGGTTGGGTGAGATCCTTCCTTGCCCCTCCTTGCTGCTTGTAGCCACAGGAATTCCTTGCCTTGTGGCAGCACAATTCCAATTTCTGCTACTAGCTTCACGGGATCAACTTCCTTCTTTGCCTTTCTTTGTTTCTGTTTTCTCTTCTTAAAGTTTATCAGTCATTATATATATAT
>NW_006922252.1:1049858-1052988 GCF_000298275.1 Orycteropus afer afer | reverse complement strand
TATATATATATATATTCCCTTATCCTGATTCACCATTGTTGTCTTGGTTTGAAGGATAATGAAGAGATGCTTCTGTAGTCTTAGTGAAGTAGTCAAATGATCAGCAGATTTCTCAGATTTAATGGTCTACTGAAGACATAAGCAGATGAAGCTTCTGCAAAGTCTCACTATCTTGTGCCACAGCTTCTGACACACTCTTAAATGTAGCCATGCACGGATATATTATTTGTGATAATATTGAAAAACAACTTCAGTATATAGCCATTTTAAACTATTCATGCAGATAATTTAGAAAATATGATAGATGTGCTCTATAAAGTGGTTATCTATGGAGGAAATCTGTGTGATGTTTTAAATTGTGACTCGGGCTTTAAAAGTTATTTTCAATAATGGAAGCTTAATTTATAAAATAAGCTATGAATTTAAATCATTTCATTTGAAAAGAAGAAGTCTTTTTTTTTTTTTCCTTTTCTATTTCAGAAGGAAGATGGGGCAATCTACTTCTGTAGTGATACTGCCTCAGAAAGCCAAGGAGGGGTCGCTATGTGTCGGGTCCGACTCGACAGCACATAATAACAACAACAACAATTTCAGAAGTTATTCTAAGTCTCATAATTTTTTCTACGAGAAGCAACAATTAATTGGATTGGGTTACCTCATTCCAGCTCATGAATATTATACTGATTGTTTTTTCCTGAGTACTGAGGAGTCAGTTGAAAATGACTGGTTTGGGCAAATTAATGAGTAAGGAGCTGGTTTGTGAAAAAGAAAAATGTTCTGAAAATAAATGTCCAGGTTCCTGTACTAGGGTCATTTCTACATTGTGAGGTTATTGGTCCCAATATAAGGTTTTATTTTTTACTGTATCATGCAATTATTGTTTTAATGAAAAAAAATATTAAAAAACAGCACTAGAGAAAGAAACATAATTTTATTTATATTTGGAAATAGCAGCTTGATAGAGAGAAAGAAAACCACTTTTGTGGTTTAGGTTAAATTTTGGTAATGGACTAATTTCACTAGGCACACTCCCCTCACATGAAAACTGGAGTCTTTACTGTGTGTGAACAGAGCTATGGGGGTAGTAATGAATGGTCAAAAACATTAAAATGTTCTCTTCTCATGCAGATCCAAAAGACTATCTGCCAAAACTTACTAATTGGATATTTGCTCTCTAAATTATTTTCATATCTGCCAAAAGTGCTTTTGAAATTTTTGGCATGTGTTACTCTGGATAAAAAGAAATATGAGCTGCAAAATAATAAAATAGTTTTGAAAATAGCAGCTAAATGTGTTTGATTTCTTTATGAACAGCCAATACTTCTAGTATTCACAGTAATCTAAATCCTTTAAAAAGGATATGTATGGCATATGAAGGGTAAAACAACCACAGGAAACCTATCATAACAATGCTCCTTGTGTTAGAAAATTTGCTACATGAAGGGTCTATTTGTTATTCATTGAAGAGTGCTCAATTATAGATGTATAAAATCCACCTCGTTATTATTGATTTTATTCTTTAGAAATCATGTGGCATTGAACCAAAGGAAAGCACTGGAGAAAATTCTAATACAAATGGAGCAAATGAGCTCTTCACAGATAAGTATAAACAGAACATGGATTAAAGTACTTCTTAAAATTACAGGATATTAGGAGAACATTCTTTTAGAAACATTGGTAAGGAAAAGAATTTTGGCTGACTTTCAACATAGCATAGTTCTCGGTATAATTTTACCTGAGCTCCCATGTAATAAAAAGTTCACATAAAACACCAGGTATTTCTGATTCCAAACTACCTAAATTATTATTCACATCTGACCTTAAGACTTTGGGGTAATTTGACTTAAACTTTGAAACTGCTCAATGTAACATGAGTTCATGCCATTTACTTCATATCAATGTGGAAGACCTCTACCGAGTTCAGGTTTTTTTTAAACATTGGAATGGTATCAAATCATGTAAAAGTTGATTTATATAGGGTAACAAATTGGAAAGAAAATCATTTGTATTCATAATTGGAGATAGAATTTTAGACCCAGTAATGATTTCTAAACTTTAGTTTGAGCACTGATGCTAGTCTATGATGATTATTTTTATTTTTTGATATTTTTTCCTACATCACTATGAAAAACTGAGAAAATAATAATGTGATTTTTTTCAGGTAGATCTAAACTACTAATTTTGAGTGACTATAGTTTTTTCTATATTATATATATATATATATATATATATATATATATATATATACATGACATATATATATATATGTCATAGATAGATAGATAGATAGATAGATAGATAGATAGATAGATAGATATCTCCAATATGATGGTGATTAAAGTATACTTTTTAATGAAACAATGGCATCTATTAAAAAAATAAATAAAACCTTCACTGCCATTGAGTGGATTCTGACACATAGAGACCTCCTTTGGATTTCCGAGGCTGTAAATCTTTACATAAGTAGATTACCCACTCTTCCTTCTGTGGAGTAGCTGGTAGGTTTGAACCACCAACCTTCTAGTTAGCAGCCAAATCCCTTAGGCACTACTCCACCAGAGCAACAAAAACCATTTGCTCTTGAGTCGATGCTCACTCATAGTGAACCATGTGTATCAGAGTAGAATTATGCTTCATAGGGTTTTCAATGACTGACATTAGGAAATAGATAACCAGATCTCTCTTCTGAAGATTCTAAGGGTAGACCTTAACTTCTAAGGTTTTGGTTAGGAGCCAAGTACATTAATTACCAGGGACTCCTGGTTGCTGTTGTTGTTGTCAGTTGTCATCTAGTCAATTCCAACTTAAGGAAAACCCATGTATGCCAAGTAGAACTATTATATAGAGGTGCCTCTGAGTAGGTCAAGCAGCCAACATTGCAGCTAGAGTAGAGTACTTAACCATTTGTACCACCCAGGAGTTCCAATTTTAGTAGGCAGGAGCTGTTCATTTGTGACTGATTAAATATTTTTCAGTTCCTTGATTTTAATATCCTGGTGTGACAAAATTAAAAGTCGGTGACCTTAAAATGGAAATCCATTTAATCATTGATTCATGGAGTCTCAAAGTTTAAGAATCCAAGAGTTAGACTGATCTTAAGAAAAATTAAAAAATAGAAGTTTGTATTTTC
>NW_006922252.1:1046844-1048488 GCF_000298275.1 Orycteropus afer afer | reverse complement strand
CTGGACTGAGATTGGGCTGTGTTTCTTTGTGCTGTGCTTGGGGTTGCTATGAGTTGGAAATGACTCTATGGCACCTAACAACAACTGTGAACTCCATTTACTGCTGCTTTCTCTCCCAAATTTTCTTAGAGTCTTAAAGGTGGAATTAAATATTTTCCTTCATTTGAAGGCTTCTAGGCATAAACCACTTTGCTACTTATAACACCGTATCATTGCTTATCACTTCCTGCATCTTCTGGGCATTTTTCTCTATAGGATGGTGAGTTCTTCCCAGAGGAATTAGAGGGAGGAAAAATGTGATACAGGCTATTCTTTGCCCTAATATCCAATCCCTTGATTCATTACAGACCATTCTTCCCTCTATTATTCAATCCTTTTATTCATCAGAATAATTTGCACTTGGCTGTACAGCTGCATCAGACATTAATCAAGGGTTTCATGTAATTAAAGGGGATAATTACATAGGAACGTAATTTCTTTTTAATGTGCTTTATATGAAAATCCCCACAACTCTAATTTCTTTGCCTTGCTTCCTTGCCCTCAGATCTGCCTCATTCTCAAATAATTTTCTACTATTTGAATCTCCACATTGCAGTACACCTCTATTCTCACCCATTTGCATCAGGGTCTGTGTCATATTTCACCAAACTTGAGATTAGTCTCAAGTAGCACACTGTCAAAACCAGCCTGGCAATCAAGCCTCTCATGTCAGATGTTTCTCTGCCTGGTAGATTTTTGGATTTCTATTAATTGTGTCTGGTATTTAGCAAATGACTTATGAATTAAAATCTTTGGGGTTTTTGATATATGCAAATATAAGTTGATATTAGAAGCAGTATAATGCAAATCTACACTGAAGAGGAGACATTTTTCTGACAGTGTTTTAATTTCTGTAATTTCTATTATGATGACACTTTAAATGATTTGTGAATTGGGTAAATATACAGACATTTATATTTTAGAGTTGCTGCAAGTTAACAATGAGAAAAAAGAATGCTTACTTTCCTCCAGGAAAGTACAATCTGGTAGCAGAAGGCAGGAAAGGTGACAGTTATGATTCTTAGTTATAAGCAATCTCCAGAGTTGAAGAGGAAGGTGTTCTTATTAACAGTTGAAATTAAGTTTCTGAACAAATCAGGATTTTTCTTCATATAGAACCTTTCTACTTTCCCAATGCTTACCAGAAATTGTGAGAAAGAAAAAAAAAAGGGAAAAGAAATTTTGACTCCGGGTTTTTTGTTTTTTTTTTTAATTTTTTATTGTGATTTGGGTGAAATTTTACACAGCAAATTTATTTTCCATATAGTAGTTCATAGACATTTTGTCTTATGACATTGACTGTAATTTCCCACAATGTAATAGCTCTCCTCCCAATTTCTCCAGATTGTTACCTCTTCCTGTGTCCTTCCGTCCTTGCACTCCTACCCCTGAGCTCTTTCCCTGTCTATACATAGCCCTTCTGTTCTCCCATGACTAATCTCTCCAAGGAGTGTATCTACATAACATAAATGTTCAGCTAATATTCTTGTTTTTTGTTTGCCTGGCCACAGGAGTGGGTTTAATTCCAGACCTGAAAGGCAGCTAGGGGACATAATCTTAGGAGTTCCACCAGGCTCTATCAGAACAGCAAACCTGGTCCTTTTT
>NW_006922252.1:1045323-1046639 GCF_000298275.1 Orycteropus afer afer | reverse complement strand
CATAGCCTCTTGCAAGCTTTTAAAATCCCAGTCACTACTCACCAATGTAGAATGTGGAACAATGTCTCCTATTATGGTTTCTTGAAGTATTCTTTCATAATTTTCTTTGTACAGGTATTTTGTGTACATGCTAAGATTTCTTCCTAAGAATTTTATTTTTTTGGTAGCTATTGTAAATGGCATTGATTGATTTATTTATTTTTCAGCAATCTCTTTGCTGATGTAGAGGAATCCAAGTGAATTTTGTATGTAGAGCTTGTATCTTGCCACTATGCTAAATCTCTTGATTAGTTCTAGTAGTTGTTTCACTGACTCTCTTGGGTTTTCTATGTATGGGATGCTATCATTAGCAAATAGGGATAGTTTGACTTCTTCCTTACCATTTGGATGCCTTTGATTCCCCTTTCTTGCCTTATGGACCTGGCTAGGACTTCCAACAGGAGCTCTGGTGGCATAGTGCCTAAGGCACTTAACTGCTAACCAGAAGACTGGTTGTTCAAACCCACCAGCCACTCCTTGGGAGTAAGGTTGGGGAATCTATTTCCGTAGTGATAGCGCCTCGGAAACCCAAAGAGGGGTCACTATGAGTCGGGTCTGACTCAACAACACATAACAACAACAGGATTTCCAATATGAAGTTGAATAGGGGTGGTGATAGAGGGCACCCTTGTCTAGTTCCTATTTGCCAGGGGAAGAGTTTCAGTCTCTGTCCAGTGATAATAATAATCAACAAAGTCAATTATTACAATGAAATGTGCAAAGACATGGAGTTAGAAAGCCAAAAGGGAAGAACACACTCAGCATTTCTCAAGCTGAAATAATTAAGAGGAAATTTAAGCCTAGAGTTGCAACATTGATAGATTCTATGGGCAATATATTGATGATGCATAAAACATCAAAAGAAGATGGAAGGAATGCACAGAGTCACTGTACCAAAAACGATTGATGTTCATCCATTTCAGGAGGTGGCATATGATTAAGAACCAATGGTATTGAAGGAAGAAGTCATAGCTGCACTGAAGGAAGTGGCAAAAAACAAGGTTCCCGGAATTAATGGAATACCCATTGAGATGTTTCAACAAATGGATGCCACATTAGAAGCACTCACTTGGCTATGCCAGATTTGGAAGACAACTACCTGCACAACTGACTAGAAAATATCCATATTTGTACCCATTCCAAAGAAAAGTGATCCCACAGAATCTGGAAATTATTGAATATCATTGATATCACATGCAAGTAAAATCTTACTGAAGATAATTAAAAAATGGTTGTAGCAGTGTATTGACAGAGAACTTCCCAAAATGCAAACTGGG
>NW_006922252.1:1043309-1044888 GCF_000298275.1 Orycteropus afer afer | reverse complement strand
GATGACTTGAAACACTTACTGATGAAGATTGAAGACTGCAGTCTTCAGTATGGATTACAACTCAATATAAAGAAAACAAAAATCATCACAATGGGACCAATAAGCAGCATCATGATAAATGGAGAAAAGACTGAAGTTGTCAAAGACTTTATTACTTGGTTCTACATCAACACCAACGGAAGCAGCAGTCAAGGTATTAGACATCATATAGCATTGGGCAAATCTTCTGCAAGGGACCTCTTTCATGTGCTGAGGAGTAAGGATGTTTCTTTGAAGACTAACTAAGGTGTGCTTGCCACAAGCCACAGCATTTTCAATAGCCTCATATGCATGTGAGAGCTAGACAATGAAGAAAGAAGACCAAAGAAGAGTTGAAGCTCTTGAACTGTGGTGTTGGCAAAGAATGCTGAAAGTACCACGGACTGATAAAAAAACTAACAAATCTGTCCTGGAAGAAGTGCAGCCAGAATGCTCCTTGGAAGCGAGAGTGGCCAAATTTCATCTCACCTTAGGTCATGTTGTAAGTAGGGACCATTCCCTGGAGAAGGATATCATGCTTGACAAAGTGGGGGGATAATGAAAAAGGGAAAGATCCTCAAACAGATCTATTGGCATAGTGACTGCAAGGATGGGCTCAGTGATAGCAAGGATCATGGGGCTTGTGTAGGACAAGACAGTGTTTCATTCTGCTTTAGATGAGGTCGCTATGAGTCAGAGATGACTTGCCGGCACCTAACAAC
This sequence comes from Orycteropus afer afer, assembly GCF_000298275.1. Lineage (NCBI taxonomy): Eukaryota > Metazoa > Chordata > Mammalia > Tubulidentata > Orycteropodidae > Orycteropus > Orycteropus afer. The sequence goes on along the minus strand of NW_006922252.1, from coordinate 1,044,148 downwards.
AACAACAACAATTGAGAATCATCTTGGCTTTTGGTTCTAGATATATGCCCTTTATTAGGTTGAGGTAGTTCCTTTCTATTCCTATTTTGCAGAGAGTTTTTATCAGGAATGGATGTTGGATTTTATCAAAAGCCTTTTATTCATCAATTGTTATGATCATTTGGTTCTTTTCCTTTTTTATTTATGTGATGGATGACATCGATAGTTTTTCAAATGTTGAACCATCCTTACATACCTCATGTGAACCTCACTTGGTCAAAATGTATTATTTTTTTGATATGTTGTTGGAGTCTATTACCTAGGATTTTGTTCAAGATTTTTGCATCTACATAAATGAGGTACATTGGTCTGCAGTTTTCCTTTTTAGTGATATCTTTGCCTGGTTTTGGTATCAAGGTTAAGCTTTCTCCATAAAATGAATTTGGGAGGATTCCATCCTTTTTTATGTTCTGAAATATTTTGAGTAGGATTGGTGTCAGTTTTTCTCTGAACGTTTGGTGGTATTCTCCAGTAAAGCCATTGGGGTCAAGACTTCTTTTTCTTTGTAATTTTTTTATGATCTCTTCAATTGCTTCTTTTGTCATGAATCAGTTCAACTTTTCCACCTCAGTCTGTGTTAGTTTAAGTAAGTAGTGTGTTTCTAGATATCTGTTCATTTCCTCTAGGTTTTCAAATTTGTTTGATTACAGTTCTTTATAGTATCCTGACATTATCTTTTTTATTTCAGTTGGTTCTGCTTTGATGCTGCCTGGTTTGTTTCTTATTCATGTTATTTATGTTCTCTCCCTCTTTTACTTTGTTAAATTTGCCAATGGTTTGTTAATTTCATTAATCTTTTC
>NW_006922252.1:1036770-1042377 GCF_000298275.1 Orycteropus afer afer | reverse complement strand
GAGGGGGAGGCCTTCAACGAGATGGATTGACATGGTGGCTGCAATGATGGGCTTAAGTATAGCAGGGATTGTGGGGCTGGCACAGGATTGGGCAGTGTTTCGTTCTGCTGTGCATGAGTTGGAAATGACTCGACGGCACTTAGCAACAACAACAACATTCTTTTTCTGCTGATGTTTCTATTGTTGATTTCTAATTTTATGCCATTGTGATCTGTGAAGATGCTTTGCAGTATTTCAATGTTTTTAAATTTATTAAGGTTTGCTTCATGGCCTAACATATGATCTATCCTGGAGAATGTTCCTTGTGCACTGGAAAAGAATGTATACTGTGCTGGTGATGGGTGAAATGCTCTGTAGATATCTACAAGGTCATATTGGTGAATTTTATTATTTAATTATTTCTTGAGTTTTTTCCAGTTGTTCTATCTTTGACTGCAAGAGGTGCATTAAAGCCTCCTACTATGCCTGTGGAGTCACCTCTTGGTCTTATCAAATCTGTTAAACTCTGATTTTTGTATTTTGGGTCTCTTTCATTGGGCCCATAGATATTTATTATGGTTATATCTTCCTGTTCAAACAACCCTTTAATCATTATAAAACGTTCTTCCTTGTCTCTTATGGTGGCTTTGTCTTAAAGCCAATTTTATCAGAAATTAACACTGCCACTCCTGCTCTATTTTAGTTGCCATTTACATCTTTTTCAACCTTTGATTTTTAGTCTATTTTTGTCTTTGTCTCTAAAGTGTGTCTCTTGTAGACAGCATATTGATGGATTATGTTTTCTTATCCGGTCTGCAACTCTCCCTCTCTTCACTGGGCTTTTAATACATTTACATTCACTGTAATTATCAACAAATATTAATTTGTTGCTGTCATTTTGTTATGTGTTTTTTCTTCATCTTGCTAATTTCTTTGTTCCATATAACTTCCTGTTGTGAGCTCATTTTGTTTGTGAATCATGTTTTCATTTCTTTTATTTCTATTGTTTTAATATTTTCTAACAACAACAACAACAAATATTTTTACTTGTCCTCTTTTTTATTGTGAGGTGTAAGTTTATCATTTTTCTTTGATGTTACCCTGTGATTTATAATTTTCTCCCCAAGTTTAGAACAGTGCATTCTATTTTGCAACTCTATTGACTTTATTACCATTTTGAAGTCCTGTAACTACATTTTTTTCCTCTTTTTGGGTTGTAATTTTCCTCTTTTGACAACTGATGTCTCTGGTTCCTTGTTTACAATCTTGTAAACTTATTTTACTTTGGCTACTTCCCAACTGGGTTAGTTTCTGGGTTATGTCATCATGTGTATTAGTGATCAGTTGTTGTTTGCTGCTGTTGCTTCTCTGTCCAAAGGACTCCTATTAGCATCTTTTGTAAGATTAGTCTGATTTTAACAAATTCCCCTAATTTCAGCTTATTTGGAAATCTCCTAATTTCACTGTCATATTTGAGGGACAATTTTGCTGGGTATATAATTCTTGATTGAAAAATTTTCTCTTTCAGGGTTTTAAATATATCATCCCATTGCCTTCTTACCTGCATGGTTTCAGCTGAGAAATCAGAGCTTGTTCTTATTGGTTGCCCTTTGTAATTAAATTTTTGTTTTTCCTGAGCTGCTTTCAGGATTCTTTCTTTGTCATTGGTTTTGATAGGTTTGATGATGATATGTCTTGGTGATTTTCTTTTGAGGTCTGTTCTGTTTGGGATTCATTGAACTTTCTGAATGGATATATGTTGTTGTTGTTGTTATGTGCTGTTGAGTCAGCCCTGACTCATAGCTACCCCTCCTTGGGTTTCCGAGGCAGTATCACTACGGAAGTAGGATTGCCCAACCTTCCTTCTTTAATCATATGAGGGAAATTCTCTTCCAACAAATATTGGGCAATTTTCTTTGTGATTTTATTTTTATCTTCCTGTTTTGGAATTCTGATTACACATAGGTTATTTTTTTTAATGATATCCAATATGAATAATAGGCTTTCTTCATTTTGTTTTGATCTTTTTTCTAATTTATCCCTTTCCAAAGAAGTATTGAGATGTTTGCCTTCAATCTCATTAATTCTGTTTTCCGTTGATTCATTTCTATTCCTTTTTCCTTTCAATGTGGTATCTAATTTTGAAAATTTAGTGTTAATTTTCTGCATTTCTATCTATCTGCAGATCTTATATCATTTCTAATTTTTCATTTATTTTGTCATTTTGTTCTTGTCTTTACTTCTGCTTCTGAAATTGTTCTAGGGTTTCATCTCTGCTTTCCTTAATTTTGTCAGTATTTTCCTGGATCCATCACTCAATTCATTGAAGGTCTCAAAATATAATTCTTTTGAATTCCTTATTAGGCAGTTCCAATGCTGCTTCTTCCTCTGAGATGCATTCTGAGTTTGTATCCCGCTCCTTTGCTTGTACTGCTTTATCTTGCTTCTTTTTGTGGACTGTCATAGTCTGTTGTCTCTGAGACATTGTTAGAGTTATTGTATTTATATTTAATTGGTGATTGTGCATTGGAGTGATTAGCCCAAGATTTTCTTTTTTTGGATATGTCTGTGTAAGTAGGGTACTGTGCACATCTATTCACTAGTTGGCAGCAGTTAATTTAGTCACCACCTGTCTCCTGGTGATTGTGATAGAGAATGAGAGTGGCTTCACAGATCTCTCTTAACTGTTTGTGAAGAACAGTTCAGAGTAAATCACTTTCTTATTAGTAGTCATGTGTCATTGGCCAGTTGATGCAGAAGGAATCTGTGGCTCTCACTCAGTAAGTAGAGCTGTAGGAGGTGTGGGTGTGGCTGGGTTGTACGGACATGTTTGCTGCTTCCTACTCAGTTAGACAGAAACAATAATAATAATAAAAATATAAAAGAAGTAAAAGGAAGAGAATGAAAAGTACACACGACATAAACACACAGGAACAATCAGCAAAAAGAGAAGAAAATAAAGGAAAAAAGAAACACACGGAACAATCATCAAAAAGAGAAAGAAAAAAAAGGAAAAAAAAATAAATATGAAAGGCAACACATGGGAGAAAATTTTAAAGAAATATTTTAAAAAGACAAAAGAAATATGAATATAAAAAGGAAAAAAAAACACAAAGTGTTTGGCAGGGAGAATAAGATAAAAGAAATTGACTAGGAGGATAATGAGGGGAAAAAATTGGAAAAAAGAAAAATAAGAAATGGGGAGAATGAAAAGAAAAAAAAATGAGAACCAGGTAAAGGTAAGAGAGAAAAAGCCAAAAACTACAACCTTGGACGGAAGAAGAAAGAATAATAATAAAAAAGGAAAGAAGAAAAAAAGAAGAAGAAGAAGAAGAAGAAGAAGAAGACTAATTTTAAAACAGACAAAAACAACACTAAAAAATAATCTGAGTGGATTGGGGCAGAATACAGGCTTCATCAAAGCATTCAGCCTGGGTGGAATTCCTGTAGACCCAGAAGGTGGGTGGAGTTGAGGTATAGCTGCACCTCTGTTTACCAAGAAGGTGTGGGGTATAAGAATAACAAGCAGAATATCACACCTTTCCAAGTGTCAGTGTCTGGTATGTCCTTGCAGTCCCACTAAGTGTATCATATTCTTAGGTCCCTGGAATCTGTGAGAATACTGTTGCTTTAAATATCCAAAATGGTCAAACTGCTAGTAAACATTCAAAATGGCTGCTCCCTTTGGAAAGCCAGAAGTCTACATCTCAGTTTGTCTCCTTCTTCACTGTTTCACCCTTTATTCACCAGCCACCAGTGGAGTCCTCCGGGTAGCCCCTGGCTAGCAGGGTCAATTTTTGGGTTAATTCTTAGGTCCTAACACCACTTAGGAGATCTTGTGGCAAAGTGTCTAGGGCATTTGACTGCTAACCAGAAGGCAGGAGGTTCAAACTCAGCAGGCACTTCTAAGATGGAAGTTTGGACAATCTACTTCCGTTGAGATACTGTCTCAAAAACCCAAGGTAGGGTTGCTATTAGTCAAATTGATTCAACAGCAGTGAGTTTGGTTTTTCATTTGCTTTAACACCACTTATATCCAAACTGTCCATGCCATCAGGATTGCTGACAGTCTGCAGTTCTCATGTCTTCTTTTTTGTTGTTTTCATGCAGGTTCTTGTACTAGTTGGAGTTTAGACCACTTCTGGATCATCCTTTTCAAAGTTCAGGACTATATTCTGTATCTGTGTTAATTGGTTCCTCTTTTCTTTGTTGAAATGTTTCTGTGTAGTTTGTCTGCCTGTTCTTCCCTCTTATTGTATCTCCTTGACTCAGTTTTATGTTCTCCGTTGTCTACTTAGCAATGAACATTGTGATTCTTGAAAAATGCAGTATTAAACTTTTCTTGCAATGGTTGTGATTTGCTTACTAAATTAATAGAATCACATGATGGTAGATGGAAGAATAAGAAGTGTTATCTTTGTGACCTTTCCAGGAGAGGATAATTAATATGCTGTCATCTCTACCTGAGTTAATCAAAACTTGACTATTGATATTTTGGTCAATAATTTAATTACATAGTATAAAATGAAACAGAGAATATTAAATATCCAAAAAAATTTTTTATAAAATATTACAGAAATTACCGGGTGCAGAGGTTCTTAAATTGAGTATTAGGGAATTCAGACTGCCTATGTATCAGGTTTCCTAATAAATAGACTTTGCATTTTTTCTCTGTAGAAAGCTGGTAATGTCTATTAGATTATCAAATTCAAACCCTGATCCTGAAAGTGCTAACTTGCATTGATGATATTATTTCAATTATTGATATAAATTTATTACATAATTATGAAATGTACATTATGTTCTGTGTATCAAAATTTTCACTAGTAACTGTCCTAGATGGGCTTCCTCCAATGCCGAGTCTAAGAAAAAGACTTGATTTGCTACTGTATCATTTGAAAGGTGACTGTAGGATGCATAAATGAAAGAACTGAAAGAATGAGAAAAGGAAAGAGGAAAAGCCAAGGAAAAATAAATAAAATTAATGTTGTCAAGATCATTTTTATAGCAAATGAAAGGTGTTTGAGTCTTCAGTGGCTTCAGAAAAATGCTTAACTATCATCTGCATTGTGCATCCAAAGATAAGGAACAGAGGCATTATCCACTAACTCCCATCATCCTTTATTGATTTAGGGTCATCCCAAGGGCTTTAACAACATGTCCCTCTCACTTTAGATTGCAGCCGCAGGAAGGATGAGTGGATTTTGTCTTCAGAGAAAGCTCTGAGGTACAAAAGAAGAGAGTCATAGAACTGTTCTAGATGGAATGCTGCTGACAAACACAGAGCTGCCCTTTGAAATGATGGCTGAAGTCACAGGTGAACTGAAGGGTTTGTGACATGGAGCACTTCAGTGATCAAATGGATTTATCTGATGATTAAAATATAGCTATGTGAAACATAAAAGTATTAGAGATTATATATTAGAAACATCTACTATATGGCTATGGATATTTCACACTATTTAACTTCTTCACACTATTTAACTTCAGTTTGTCCCAGGCTTACAGGTGAGGAGAGACAACTCAGGGACGCCTGAAGTAGCAAGTGGGAAGATCAGGAGAAAGGGGTTTAAAAGCCAGGAAGCCAGAGAAAAGAGCAGTCAGCCAAAGGGATTAGGTGAGGAGAGG
>NW_006922252.1:1028136-1032938 GCF_000298275.1 Orycteropus afer afer | reverse complement strand
CAACAACTTCTTCACCTGTTAAAAGTCCATTTAAAATTTCCATTATGTGAAAGGACCATATATACTCGTTACTAGTTAGCCATGACAAGATTTATTTATCAAGATTATGGGCAATTTTACTCTATGGTATGTTGTTGCTGTTGTTACATACTGTCAAATTGATTCCAACTCACAGCGACCCATGTCCAACAGAACAAAACCCTGCCTTACCCCGCATCATCCTCACAATCTTTGTCCAAACCCATTGTCACAGCCATTGTGCCAATCCATCACATTAAGAATCTTCCTCTTTTTGTCTGACCTTCTAAATTATCAAACATGATATTCTTCTCCAGAGAATGATCCCTCCTGATAACATGTCCAAAATATGTGAGACATATCTTGTCATCCTCCCTTCTAAAGAACATGCTGGTTGTACTTCTTCCAAGACAGATTTGTTCATTCTTCTGACAGTCCATGGGATATTAAGTGTTCTTCACCAACAGCAGAATTCAAAGGCATCAGTTCTTTGGTCTTCGTTATTTATTCTCCAGCTTTCACACATGCATATGAGGCAATTGAAAGTTTCATGACTTCAGTCAGGTGTATGTTAGTCCCCAAAGTGACATCTTAGTTTTTTAACATTTTAAAGAGGTCTTCCACAACAGATTTTCATAACGCAGATAAATAAAGTTATGTTTTTATGTTAGCAATGGATCGAAGTCAATGAGAATAAAGTATTCTCAGGTTATCATATTTCTAACATTTTTCTTTAAAATAGTCTGCAACAACTTGGGTAGAATTTTATTTTGTCCAAATCAATTTTCTTATCTTTCATCTCAAATATGGTGACATTAGAAAACACAAAACAGGGCTGATTCTAGGCAGACCTATATTTTTATATGAGTAAATTTGGTGACTATATCTTTGATGATTGGAAGAGAAAATAATTCTGTTGAAATACGTGGAAGTTTCCCATATACCACACAGAGGGATAAACATATTCTTCTTTAAGTCTTTCCTCTGTCAGATGAAATGTGGTATAAAAGGTGTGGGAAACATGTTTCTCTGTATCTGTGCCTACTCTACAGGAAGAAAGTTAAATTTTGTTTACCCATCTTGTCTGTATGTAATGCCAATGCAGCTGCAAGTCTTGAATTTATTTATTCTTAAGTTTAGGAGGAAGAGAGTGTCTAGACAAAACAATGGTTTGTTAATTTCTTGTAATTGTCAGTCAAAAACAACATATTCTGTACACCACAATGCTGCTTTAAGATGCGAGCTCTTCAGTTTATATTGAGTCTGGTAATGTCATAGATGGCTATTCAGTTCCTTCAATGAGAAAAATAGACCTTCTTTCCAACCAGAAAGCGAAGAACAAGCGTAGTTACAACATGAAACATTTAAGAATGAGGATCAAATTTGTTTCTTTCCCTTCTCTTGCTGGCATGGACACAAATGTGTAGATAAGTCCAAGAAAAATAGAAAACATCCAAATATTATGAACATAATTCATGCTGGTCTCAAAATCCCTGAAAAATACATCATACATAACAGTTAGCCCATATGTCCTTGAAATGAAAAGGAAAATGTTCAACAGATTTGAGTTTTCTATGAAAGATTATTCAAAGATGTAGACTATTATTAAAGAAAAAAAGAAGTATTTGACCATTCTGTTATTTTAGAGTAGATTTGGGAGGTTTCTTGCAGCATACTTTCCAGTTCTTTTATTGTTCAGTTTTCAGAAAATTTTTAGACTGGTACTGAAAAAACAAAACTGCTTTCTAAATTTTGAGCAACACTTGTCCCCAAAAAATAACTTTGTTCCATTTCATGTTTACCATGGCAAATTCTAAAAATTGTCTGTTTTCTATTTTATCCATTTATATATTTTCTCATATGATATTGATTATAGGAAATACAACTTTTAATTTTCTCTCCTCATTGTATTTAAGAATTCATTTTATTAAATACCAAGAAAATATTTGTCTAAATTATGTAAATAAAAACTTAGCCAATGCTATTTAAATACATGGTAAGAAACTCAGGCCCAAGAATCACTATGGAAGAGGGATCTGCCTCTAGTTCTAGGTATCAGCAGGAACTAATGTATAATGGAATCATAAATATACAATATACTATGTTAATATAACTGAAATGATAATAATAGCTAAAAAAGATTAGTGGTTAAGATGCCTTCCCAAGGGAAGCAGCTTTTTGTGCCAGAGTTGATGAGATAGACTCTTACAAAGTCTCTGAATTTGGAAATCTTTTTGGCACCATCTCAAAAATATGATTTGAATCTACACAATTTTGTTGATGACTACTTCTTTCCAACTCAGGCCCCTCGGATGAATTCCATGAACTACTGAAATTGTCTCACAGCCCATTTTCAAATAAGCAGTGATGGTGTAATTTTAAAATTTGGTACATATATATTGAAAGATTAGAAGTTGATATAGTGCAAGGAAAAAAAAATATATTTCTTCTTTCTAAACACACACACACACACACACACACAAATACATATATACCAAATGAAGCAAACTTATTGCCATCAAGTCAGTTCTCACTCATAGTGATTCCTGTTTGGTTTCTGAGGCCATTAATCTTTATGCGAATTGATTGTCCCATCTTCCTTCCATGGAGTAACTGGTGGGTTTGAACTGCCAACCTTTTGGTCAGCAGTCAAATGCCTTAGACACTTTGCCATCAGAGTTCCATATAGATATATAGATAAACATTGATACTGTTTTTTTTAGATATGGATCGAGATAGATAATATGGTTGTGTAGTGGTTAAGACATTTGACTGCTAACCTACATGTCCATTTTTTTTTAACCCAACAGCTGCTTAGCAGAAGAAAGATGGGCAATCTGTTTCCATAAAAATTTTCTCCCTTAGAAACTGAATGGGGATCACTATGAGTTGGAATTGATTCAATAATACAGACACATACATACACAAAACTCAAACTCACTGCCATTGAGTAGGATCCAACTCATAGTGACCCTTCCTTGGGTTTCTGAGGCAGTATCACTATGGAAGTAGATTGCGCCATCTTCCTTCTGAGGAGTGGCTGGTGGGTTTGGACCACCAGCCTTCTGGTTGGCAGTCAAATGCCTTAGGAAGTAAGCTACCAGAATTCCCATATATTCATACACACACACCCACACACACACATACTTAGATGACACACACACAACACAAATCAGAATATATGATCTTCTATAGTCTTCCTTGAACTAGTGGTTTCATACTTCTTAGATCATTTTTAAGGTATTTTTCATATTTGGGGGGGGCACATTCAGATGATAAATGTTATTTTTAATTGCAAAATATATTAAATTTGGCAATCAAAATGGGTAATGAAAATCCCACACAGTGTTTAAAAATAAATCCTCTTTTCTCCAGCTTAAATGTAAGTCCTGGAACAAGGAGGATCACTAGACATGGTGACATCTTCTGTACTTCCCTTTGTATGGCTGTACTGTCTCTCCTCTCCCCTTCCCAACTAGTCTGACCCTTGATATTCCAGATTTGGATTAAGGAAGGCAAGAGAAGTAATAAGTAGGAGAGTTCTTACCTGACTGACAGTCTTATGACCTACTTTTTGTATTCTAATAGAAAATTTTATATTTGACTAGCAAACCATTTTCATGATTTTTCATATTTGCTCACTGAAAATTTCTAATTACAGTATCTGTGACATGAGAGATTTAGCTATTTTGATTAGATACTTAAAAAACAAAAACCATAACATCCAGAAAGAGGACAATCAGACCACACAGATACTGCTATTCCATTGGAGCCTTATATTAATTTTTCTTTTGGGTTAACTTGAGGCTGGATTATTCAGCTAAGAAATGAGTACACACCCTCTGTCTCCACCATCTGTGGAAGGACATCAGTTATCCTACATGGGGAAGCTCAGGAAGTAAGCCATAGAATTTTGTCTTTAGATTTTACAGTTATTTCATCCCTCAAACTATAATGAAATCATCTCAAGCTTTCTAAGTATTCCTTTTATAGACCCGCTCCTTTGACTTTACTTAAATGAGAAATGGTTCTCTATAGAGTGTAATGGAATCCAAAGAAACTCTCTTCTGCCCTTTGCAACATCAATCCATTTGTTATCAAATGGATGTTGATTTATAGAAGGTAAGCCAGTTTTTGACCATTACATCCTATGTTCCAAAAAGCTTAAGTAACACTTAACTTTGTAATGGGACTCTGCATTTATCACATTGTTCTTGTTTTTTGAGTCATTAGTCTAATTGTAGTATTTTACCATTCTGCTAGACATAGAGATCATATATTTCCCTGTGTAACATTCTATTCAGAGAAATCACTTAGGATTAAGTTCAAAGATAAGTAAAATGAACTGAAAAATCAGTGGCCTCAACAAGAAAGAATTTTATTTTCATTTCAGGAAAGAGTTCAAAGAAGACAGGGTCCATGTTGATATCATAATTCCATTTCCCCATGTCCTCAAGGACCCAGATTTTTTTCTCTTGTTACTATGCAATGAGTATCCTCCAAACCCAAGCTCACTTCATGGTCAGAGACAGTTGCTCCCTACTCAAGTCATCAAATCAGATCGGCATTCTATCCAACAAGAAAGACAAAGAGGTTAAGGGAAAAAGAAACTAGACAAATGCAATAGCTCTTCTTTAAGAATGATTAATTTGGTTTCCACTAGATACTTCTACTTTTATCTCACTAGCCCAAGGTTATTTATGTATTTAACTTCAAGAGTCCCCTACTTTGGTGACCGTATGTTCTATCAATATACATCTATATCTATATCTGTATCTATATCT